>NW_024870576.1:107559-211145 GCF_013358625.1 Macadamia integrifolia
TGGCATATACCCTTTAATTCTACTTCATTAACTTGATCTATCTCGATTATTTTTTTTTTAGTAATTATCACTTCCCTCCCCTGAACTTTGGCAAAATATCAAGTTCCCCCACGACTTTTCAATTAATTCACTCCCCTCCCCCGAAATCAAAAGATTCTACCACTCGTTAGTACCTGTTAGTTTTTACTGTTAAGTCACTAGGAAGTACCTAAACTAACCTTAGTCACTAGTAAATACCTAAACTGCCCTCTAAGTACATCAAGGAAAACCGCTCCAAGTCCCTTGAACGAGTCTTCTTCACCATTGCTGCCTCCTTCCCCGTCGCAGCTCACCATTCCTGCTGCAACTGTCATCGCTCACCGTCGCTGCTCACAGTCACGAGTCTCCTATTTTAGTGTCAATGCTCACCGAGAAGCCAGCAACCGAAGCCCTACTCCTTCTATCGAATCACCCTTTTCTTTCCCTTTTCATATCAGACTAGAAGTTCGCCTTCTTCTGTAACCAAAGCCCTACTCCTTCAATCAAAGTCTAATCTTGGTTGAAATCGAAGCCCTAGTTCCCCTGTAGTGAAGCCCTCTAAGTCAAAGCCCTATTTTATCTGGTAGTTCTTCAGTGAAACATGTATTACTGAAGCTTTTACTGGTGGAATGGTAGTGAATTTAGTTTTTACATTTGATATCCGAACTGGAGTTACTGGAAATCAGATTACTATTCCTATATGGATTGCGTTTTGTTACTGATTTCTATAACCTTGGAACATCGGAATTGTAGTAGTTTCATCTTTTGGTTTGTTTTAACTTCTCCTATTCCACTCTCTCTTCATTATTCTTGTTCTCCATGTCCTGATAAGAAAAAAAAAAAAAAAAAAGCTTACAAAGGAGCAATAGACGATGAATTCTTCCATGGCTCAAGCAATAGAGTTGATTAGTAATACTTTGCATTGACAATTTTATCATGTTCTTGTATGACTTACTCATCCCTATTTGCTCTGTGTCTGTTTAAGGAAAAAAATTGTAGCTACCCGAGGAAGTTAATTCCTTTTTATCTGGACTGTATAAGCAAAGAAATGATACATTCACAACCCAACACATAAACCCCCTCTGTGCATGTATTCTTGAACCAACTGTATGCAAAAATTTTTAGACATTGTTAGTTCTATTACATTGGTAGTATTTTATAGACATTGTTAGTTCTTTTACAAATACCTAATCAAATATTGCACAACTATGTCTTTTGACTTTTAGGACCATTTACACAAGATCATGAGTTAAGGGCATGCATCTTTTACCACTTCAACATGAATACTTCTAACGTTATAGTTGTGGATCCAAATTTTTATAGCTATAGAGAAATGGTATGTGATATATATATAGTAATGTTATTAGGTATGTTCTCGTGGGTCATAATATGAGATTTAGGATCAAGTGTATACTGCCAAATAACCAGGATATGGAGTTGGGCACGGATGAAAGTGTGCTTCAGATGTTTGAGTTGATTGCAATTGTGGAATACATCAACCTATATGTGTATGATCTTTAGGTTGATGACAAACCATCATTCACATACAAAGTCAATGAATTCCCTGGTGAACTAGTTCAAAGAGATGATAAGTCGATGGATAGATTAGATAGTGTTGTACACCAGAGTCAAACTGGTTCTGGGGATGATATCCGACAAAGTCAGGTTGGCTCTGCTACTCTTATCCAACAGAGTCAGGCTGAATATGGTAATTCTGTACAAGATAACCAGGTCTGTTGTGGTTCCATGGCAAAGCAGCCAGTTAGAAGGAATGGAGCATCTTCTAGGGCAGCTAGTGAGAATGCTACCAACAGTGCCATAGTTGAGAATACCAGTGGTAAGAATGGGAGTGGTTGGTTTGACATTGGTAATAATGCTGGTCCTAGTGAAGCTACTGACAAAGTTTTTGGTGAGATTGAAATGATCAGTGATGATGACAACAATATGGAACGGAAATGTCTGAGTGATGATGAAGATAACTTAGTAGAAAGTGATACTAATGCGGTTCCATGGGAAGAAAATGTGACATTATTTGACCATGAGGATGATGTTAGAAATGAGAAGGAAAGTGATAATGTGCATAGGGAACATAGTGTTTGGTCTGACTATGATTCAAAGGATAGTAAATTACCACATAATAGCAATGTTCATCATGTTGAAAATGAGAAAAAAGATTTAGAAGTGGGGATGATATTTGATGATGTCAACTACTTTAGATCTGTGCTTAGAGACCATGTCATCCAAGGAGGATTTCAAATATTGAGAATTAAGAATGAGAAGAAAAGGGTAAAAGCCATGTGTGCCTCAATAGGGTGTACATGGAACATCGATACCTCACCTTGTGATGCAGGAGGTACGTTTATGATTAAGTCAATGTGCAAAGAACACTGTTGTGGTAGAGATGATGAGAACAAGAATGTCACATCTACTTGGATAGCAAAGCATGTTGCTTCACTGCTAAAGGCAGCCTCTGATATGAAGACTGAAGCAATTCAGACATACTTTATGGATAACTTTCGTATCAAAGTACCTTACCAAACATGTTATAGAGCCAAAAAGAAGGCTATTGAGAATAATGAAGGCAGTCGTTCAAAGACATATGCAAAACTACCTGCTTATGGTGATTTGATTCGAGAGAGAAATATAGGAACTGTGTTCAAGCTCCAATTTTATGAGAGGAATGTAATGTCTAATCCACCTGTGTTTGAAAGACTCTTTATTTGTTTCAAATCATGCGTAGATGACTTTTTGAGTGCTTGTAGGCCATTCATTGGTGTTGATGGTTGCCATTTAAAAGGCACATTTGGTGGTGTTTTGCTTGCTGCAGTAACAGTAGATGGAAACAAAGGGTTATTTCCACTTGCTTATGGAGTGATTGAAACTAAGTGCAATGACAGTTGGTGTTCCTTCTTGAACCCATTATATGCAGTTCTACATGCTCGTATAGGTGACAACCCAATCACTTTCATGTCTGACAAGCAAAAGGTACCTTACTTGGTTACTCAATATGCTATTTTTTAAAATAAAGCATTTTTTGAAAATATTGCATAGTAACAAATGATAACTTTTGTTCGATGTCTATATGTTGTGGAGTTTATGCGATGCCATCACCAATGTATTCCCAGGAAGCCACTATAGATGGTGTTGTAGACACCTGTACCAAAATTTCAAGTTAGCCAAGTATACATGTATATTACTGAGGAAACACTTTTGGAGAGTAGCGAAAGCATCAAATTGTTTTTTATTTGAGAAGGCAATGAATGATATGAAGGCCGCGAAGAAAGAAGTATATGTTTGGCTCAGTAAGATGCCTCCATGTGTGTGGGCAAGGCATGCTTTTGAATTTGGGTGTAAAAGTGATCACATCACAAATAACATGACCGAATCCTTTAATCAATGGATTGCACCATTCAGAGGAAAGCCAGTGATGTCATTGATTGATGATATTAGGAAACAATTGATGGATAAAATGCAAAAGTGATATCAGCTGGGATGTAATTTCAAAGGTAGGGTCATCCCAATGATCAAGGCTAAGTTGGATGTCATAACCACTGAAGCAAGAGGGTTTATGGGTAAAAAAGCAGGTTTAGAAGAGTTTGAAGTGATAGAAATGGAAGACCGGTATGTAGTTGATGTGAAGAAACAAACATGTGGTTGCAGGGTTTGGAAAAGCACAAGCTTGCCATGTAAGCATGCAGCCGCCTGTTTAAAATATAATAGAGAAAGCCTGAAAAAGAACTGTGATGATTATTACAGTGTGGCAAGATACAGGGTAGTATACAAAGAGATCATTCACGCATTACCTGGACTAGATAAGCTTCCACTAGAACATATGATGGGGATTGTTCAGTCTCCACCAATTCTGAGGTTGATTGGTAGACCACATAAATTGAGGAGGAAGGAATCGGGTGAGGGACCATCTGGTGAGTTCAGAAAGAGATCTAATACTATGAGGTGTGGAAGATGTAAGTCACTGGAGCACAAGATAAGGACATGGACAGGACCACCAGTGCAAGAGAAGGAAACTCATACTAGGAAGATAGTCAGAACAAAAGTATAAGATTTGTTCAGTTCCTCTTACTTATGATAATCTCATGCTATATATAGTAATGAATTTTTACCTGTGTTAAATTGTGCAGAGAAAGGAAAGCAGTGGAAGCTCTTCACATGTAACTACGAGGTCACAAGCTTCCAACATTACAGTTGAAGTGAATATTCAATTGAAGACTAAAGCTCAACTGAAGGCCAAAGGAGACAAGAGAAAAGCACGTGAAACTTTGAAAGGCAAGGAATCAAGGAAGTACATCAAAGAATTGAGTACGAGGAGATGGAGGAAAGATGAAAACAGTGGACTTAATTTTTGTCAAAAAACAATGTGTTTTGTTGTGAAAAATATTGTAACTATTACGTAGTATGGATTTGGATGTGTTATAACTTTATATTGGTATGTGATGCATATCTTAATGTGATTGTCTATTCAACCTTTGTATCTTTAGATGGATATTATATATGGATGGTTTACTATGTCTTGATTAGCAAGTCATTTTTGGATAGTCAATTGTAGTGGAGAAATGCTGCCAAATTTTTTATTCCTTATTAGGTCATTTTTTAGTAGTCAATAGTAATGGGGAAATGCTGTCAAATTTTTTATTTCTTATCATGTCATTTTTGGGTAGTCAATAGTAGTGGGGAAATCCTACCAAAATTTTTATTGATCATTACTTTAACATTTTCATTCAAGAAAGATAGGGTCAAAGTACATCAATGTTTAGCTACATCAAGCACATCCAATCTAAACAACCCCGTGACTCACTTAATATTCAGCTCCATCAAATACATCCAATCTAAACTTTAGTCACACTATTTTACCAATAAAAATTGTTACAAGTACACCAACAAAGAAAACTACGAAAAAGCGGCACATCAACTTCATTGATGTTGTTAACTTCTCTATCATATCCAATCTAAACTTCTCAATTCCCAACTCATGTTACAACCTACGTATCACCTCTCGCAACACCCGCAACTCCTCACACAACTCACGGACCTCCACTTGGAGGTTATGGAACTCCCATTGCAAATCTTGAAACTCTTGCAAGAGTATTGTGGGTTTGTCTGTTGATACTTCATTGCTTGACAATTCAGTTGATGGTGGGTTAATGGGATCACACCACAAAAAGAAGTTACATCTATGCAATTCTAGACAACTGTAAAAGAGCCTATTTGGATTTTCAACTGCCTCTGAGATCCTTATGACTGTTTTTCGGTTCCATCTACACCTTAAGCATTTGTATTTCAATGCATCAACACTACTACAATGAACACATGACGCAGACATTTATCTGCCATATATACACAATAACACTAATTTCACATAGTAAGAAGCTGAATTCAGGAAAAAAAAAGGCATTGATTTCACAAATATAGAATAATAAAGAGGGAACAAAAAAATAAGAGCACCTGAAATTCAGAAAAACATAGCATTAATTTCTGAATTTTTGGAAGCTCCATTGGGGACAACATGAGATTTAAAGCTTGTTACCCACTGTTAACAATAAGATGATTTCCACCGGTTGCTTAAGCTTGTTACCCACTGTTAACAAGGCAATTCCCTACTTAGGACCAATCAAATCCATTCTTACCGTGTTAGAGAGTTTAAAAAAAAAACCATCCAAATGAGATGCCCTATTTTTAGAAGAAAGAAAAAAAAAATGCCCTAAGTGTAAATGAGATGCCCTATTTCAGACAAGATAAATAAGATGAACTATTTTTCCATTTCTTCCAAATAAATAGCAAAAATTAAAACAAAGCATAAGCATGAATTTCTAGGAACACAAGGCTTCGATTTCAAGCAGGGAAAATAGAACATACCACTACTATGATCAGGCTTTCGGTGAAGAGATGGTTCGGTCAAGACTTTGGCTCAAGTGAGTATGGTTGCAACTCACCAAAATAGAAACCTTTGTCTTCTCGGTGAGCGGCGACGGTGAGCGGCGATGGTGAGAGGCAACGGTGAGAGGCGACGGTGAGCGGCGACTGTGAGCAATTGTGAGAAGTTCTCCTTTTAATTGATTAACTTGAGGGCATTTTGAAAATTTTAAAAATTCAACTAGTGACTTAATAGTAAAAATTAACAGGTACTAACGAGTGGTAGAATCTTTTGATTTTGGGGGAGAGGAATGAATTAATTGAAAAGTTGTGGGGGAACTTGATATTTCGCCAAAGTTCAGGGGAGGTGAGTGATAATTATTAACCAATGTGTCCAGGTCAACTTACGTGCATCTTGACTAATCATCGGGGAGATTAGCACAGTAATCCACCACCACAGTCTCCACTTAAATCGTAAAAATACAGATGAAGAGGGATCGTACACTTGTCCATACAATCTCCAATTCACCCTAACCATATGAACAACCCACGAAAAAAAAACAAGTAATCCTATTTTCAGTTTGGAATTCTTTTTCCAATGGGTGACCATATTAAGCCGCCCAAGGTGAACCATGCTTCATTCATTTGGTCCGTCTAATCGTTCCGGTTGCAAACACACCAAATGGGGAAAGTCATAGATAAGGAAAGGATTACTAATTTGGGACCCACCACGTCTGTAATGTTTAAGACTGAAAGAGAGAGACACTTTCTCACTCTTATCAACATTCATTGGCTGAAAACACAGCAACTGCTTTTGGCCGTTGGTCTTCTTTCTCTACTGTTTATGCGTATGCGTATCACATGTCACTCGCCTCGCCCGCCATTATGTACGGTCGTGCTACCAAGTCACCACCTCACGCGCACTTCTTTTGTCTTTGCGAAATCTTCGGTCCTGGTCCATCACGTTCCAGCCAGTGTGACAGTCTGGTGAGATCCACACGTATCCCCAGAATTTTTTTTAAGGCATTCTTTCTTTTCTTATTTTTAAGATGCAAAATGCAAATGGGTCACATGAGAATGCATGAGAAGCCAGACAAGTAATCGACAGGAGGCCAGCAATGGGATGTTGGGCAAGGAGGAGCTGCTCTACTGTGATCGTATGTTGGGTTTCGTGACGAGGAGCTCTATTGAGTTGTTTGCCTCTTGTGTGCAGTAAAACTTAAGGATGTTAATTGGTTTGATTTGAATGTATATAATGTGATTCGATTCATATTTATTTGATTGAAATCAAAATCATTTTATTTATTAAATGGTTGCATTTTATGAAATCGCATTCATTTAATAAACAGTTTCAGTTTCACAATTTTTAAATGGTGTTGATTTCATAGTTTAAATGGTTTTGATCGCGGTTTATTCCATACGACTTTTAAATGGTTAGTTATCAGTTTGCTAGTTTATTCGCATGTTTACTAAAATTTGCTTTTGTTGATAAACTCCTCAATCTTGTATCAAATTAAATGAAGCATTTAACAAGCAATGATTTAATTATATAACAACATAATATGAATAAATTATTGAATAGATGGTTGGATAGCTTCTATGGTCCTTAATTTTTTCCTAAATTAAATAATTATGTTTTGTTAAAACAACCAAATATTTTGTCGTTATACGGGTTAATTTGATCAATTTTGATGGTGTTAATTCAGTTTGAAGCCAACGGGTTAAACGGTTAAAATCATCCTGACCCATTTAACTAATCGGTGTTAAACTTAAAACTAGAACCGAACAATTTAATAAACGGTTTTACGATTTTGATGCAAACGGCTCAGTTCAGTTTTGGTTTCAAATTCACATCCTTAAGTAAAAGAGCCGAATCCAACTAGGCATGCTTATTAATAACTACTATCCTATTTATACTCTAAGCTTTCTTTTGATTCTCATCAATTGAAAAATTAGATTGAGAAGCAAGTCAAATTTTATTTGTGGAAATTTTTTTCAATAGTTGTTTTGGGACCGGTTTTTATACATGGTCTGCCGTCATTCTATAGGAGATAGAAATGGTATCATATTCGAGCGGTGAAGTGATGACTATGTTTATATATGGAAACATATGATCGTGGACTAAACCTTCAAACATTTGTTTTCAGGGGATAAAATATGAATTTAAATATTATTGTTAGCTTTTCTATTAAAAAAAAAAAAAGCAGTGTAGGATTTTTCAATGTTTGTTTAATATATATTTTACATAGTAAAGTTATTTTAAATATTTATATAGAAGGTTATCATAGCCAATGTTGAATTTTGCAACCTCTATCATATGGTTCTGAGAACATGTATAAACATGAGTTTGACATATATATATATATACACTATAGATATGTGTTTCATTCCAGACAACAAATTTGTTGTCCTCAAGATATTAAAATTTTTATGAGGAAATATTTCTATGGTTGAATTGTACGGAAAATTTGCCAATGCAAAATCTCGGAAAAATGTGCGGTCCTTTTTTCTTTTTGCAAATGCAATCCTTTCATTTTACACATTTAAGAACAAAACAGTAAAAAATTGGAATTTTCACTGAATATTTTCCAACTATGTTCTGTCAAAACAAATAAAACCTTTAGAAAAATTAGGTTTGAAAAATTGAAACCAACTATAAAATCAATCTTCATTGCTTGTGATTCAATTTCAATCTACATTAGCTTGGAATTGGCTTTGTACTTGACCAAACTCGATCAATTAGCCAATTCTAATAGACGAGGTTGTGATCCTTGGCTTGATCCATGACACAAAACTATGAAATATAAAAAGATCCACCAATCCCAAGGATCAATAGGCTTAATTATGAATCCGACAATAGAAGCATTTGAGTTACTTATTTGTATTTATTTAAGATATTTTATATCTAAATAGACCTATGTAAAGTATTTATCTATAAATGTTATATTATATATATCATACTACTATATAAAAGTACGCATTCCCTGTCTTTGATATACTTTTTCAAAATGATCAAAAAATCATTTACATCTACCAAAAAAAAAAATCCCAAATGACCAAAAAACACCCAAAAAAATCCCCAAATGACCAAAATCCCCTCAAAATTGAATATGAAACAAATATCATAATAAATTATTTATAATTCTTTCTCTCTCTCTCCAAACGTGGAAGAGAAAGGGGGAGAGTGGAGTATTAAAAAGGCATATAATCATAAACTCTAAACCCACTCATCCTCTCACCCCTAAAAATGGAAGATAAATCAAATAATAATAATAAACTCTATAATTCTCACTCTCTCCCTCTCTAAATGTGGAGGAGAAAGGGGGAGAGTGGAGAGAGAAATAAAGAGAATTATGGTGAATGGGGATGGAATGAACAATTATGAAGAGAGATATACCAACAAAAAAAGTAGTTAATAATAATAAATTCTCCATAATTCTCTATTTCTCTCTCTCTCTCTCTCTCTCTCTCTCCCTCTCTCTCTAAACGTGTAGGAGAAAGGAGAGAATAATAATTAATTATAATTAGTAATTAATTAAATATTAAAAAGGATTAAAAAAAAGGCATATAATATTCCTCTCTCTCTCTCTCTCTCTCTCAACATGGAGGAGAAAGGGGGAGAGTGGAGTATTAAAAAGGCATATAATTATAAACCAAACAGATGCACTATTATTCCTCCTTAAATCTCTCTCTCTCACTCATCGTCTTTGGAAAAAACATGAAGCACAATGGGGGGAGATTCTCCATAGAGACAATAAATAATTATGGAGATATTAAAAAGGTAAGTATGGAGAGAGATATACAAAAAAAGAAAAAATGGCTCCTAAAATCTCTCCTTCCATTCCTTACAAAATTTAAACGTGGAGGAAGGGGTATATTCTCTCTATAATTCTCTTTCTCTCACCCATCTCTCTAAACGTGGAGGAGAGAGGGGTGGAGTAATAATTAATTATAATAATTATATATTAAAGGGATAAAAAAATAACCACAAAATTATAGTATGGAGAATTATGGAGAGATTATTGCGCTATTATAATTATAAACCAAACAAATGCACTATTATTCCTCCTTAAATCTCTCTCTCTCTCTCTCACTCATCCTTTTTGGAAAAAACATTGAGCACAATGGGGGGAGACTCTCCAGAGAATTATGAAGAATAGGGAGGGAATAAATAATTATGGAGATATTAAAAAGGTAAATATGTTGAGAGATATACCAAAAAAAAGAAAAAACAGCTCCTAAAATCTCTCCTTCCATCCCTTACAAAATCTAAACGTGGAGGAAGGGGTATTTTCTCTCTATAATTATCTTTCTCTCACTCATCTCTTTGAACGTGGAGGAGAAAGGGGTGGAGTAATCATTAATTAAAATTATTACGTATTAAAGGAATAAAAAAAATAGCCACAAAATTATAGTCACATAATTATGGATAGATTTATTGCATAAAAACGGTATATTTCAATCAACTTTCGTCGACTTTAGAAGTTTTTATGCTATAGAATCCTTCCTTATATATACCACAGAGAGGACAAAAAATCAACTACAATATCCCACGATTTCTCAATTTTCTGTCTCTTACAACAGTAGTTCAGAATATTTCAAATTCCTATTTATTTTTCTATTACAGTAGCACAAAAGTTCTCAACTTTAGCTTCTTTTTCTCTCGGATCACTGGCACTGCATTTCTCAATTTCAGATACTCCACATCCACAAGATAGTATAATTCATTTACTCTGCAACACAGAGCTCAGGTGGAGAAGTTATTGCACTATATTATGGAAAAATCTCCAGAGGATGCGGAAAGCAAACATTTTTTCACATACACCACTTTGACTTGATTAGAGATTAGTTTTTTCTTAATCAGTCTCCATGGTTTGTAATATTATGGTTTATTAGTATTATTGTTATATGCTATGAGAGAATTATTTGTGAAATTGATGCCATTCTCAAGACCTCCGTAGAGGAAGACGAGACAAATGTTTTTTATGTTTCATGTTCCCATCTCTTTTCTATTATGGGAATTACACTATTTAGTCTATGGATTTTCTCTCTTGTATTCAGAATAATTAGGTTTAATTTTGTTTTTAGAAAATACAAACTTTGAAAAATCAACTCACAAAGCTTTTTAGAACTTACTTCAAATGGATTGACCCAATAATCTTGTCTTAAGAAAATGTTTAATTAGGAGACTAGCACCACGTGCATTTGCACATGTATTTTTACTAGTATATATATATATATATATATGATCTCATTCTTTATTCGGCACAATCTTTTCCTCCAATCTTCAAATGTTAAAGTTACCTTAATTATGCATGATACCCCATTAAAAGAAACCAATGAGTGATTGCACATGTCCAAATAGGGAAAAGATTGGGCATGCTACTAGGTGCTATGCCCAGCTTCTCTCACTCTCTCTCCCTCCCTTTTGGAAATGATGCTCATGCCCCTCTTATCCCATCTCCCACCCCCCATTAGTTGAGCCACCAGCACGAAGAAAGCTAATGGCATGCCCAACCCTCTCCCAAGACTAATATTAACATTTGTTAGTAGTTAGGGAAGAGTTTGTAAGGTAGTGGCTTATCGCTACCCAATGGGGTCTAGCATAAGTCAAAGGAAGGGAGTGTGTTCAATCCTACTACTCTCCGCCCTCTTTGGTAATAGTGTAATAATATGCGTGACTCAATAGCCCCTTGTGGGTCCTTCTTCGACCCCGTTGTGGGTCTTGCACCAGAAAAGAAAAAAACAATAATAACATTTGTTAGCATATGTCACACCCTAAGGACCTAATATATCTCATTGCAATGATGGGGAAAAATAAAATATACTATCACATTCAAACAAAGGGAAAGGGTTCCGTAAAAGGTAGCATGGCTTTTGCACCAACATAAGGACTAATGGGAGCGCACGTGGAAGCATCAATAATGGCAAGATTTTCACCTTTCATGCGAGGTAGGGTGGTCATTTCGCCTTCCCATATGTCTTGGTACAAGGGTCACACTACATTTTATGGTTCTTTCCCCTTAAAAGATATTTATTAATTAGTTATGGCCTATGGGTATGTCTGGTTACAAGGGTGTCAGCTGGTTGGGCTAGGCCGGTCTCGATAGGGCCTAGCCAGGCTTGACCACTTAGAAATCTTGTACCGTATATGTCGGGTTAAGTAAACGGGCTTAGTTTTGGGGGGCATGATATATTTTATAATTAGACCAGTCAATGTCGGGCTTCAATCAGGCTACCTTAATCGGGCTATAGACTTATTTAAGTCTAAACGGGCTTTAAACGTACATACCCTAAAATTCTTTTCTTAAGTAAGTTGAAAGCCTAGAAATATGTGACAAAAATTTTTAAAAGAAGAGAAATGATATGAGATTATGGTTGTTCTTAAATTTAAAAATAAAAAAAAAAATTAAAAAAAAGAAGAAGAAGCTTAATTATTTCTTATTCTAAATGGTTATAGAATAAGTCAATTTCTCCTAATGTTGGTTTTTTTTTTTTTTTAATGGAAAATTTTAAATGGGAAGATTCCAACCAATGATGCTTTGATGAAAATCAGTATTCCTTTGGCATCTAAATACTATTGTTGGACGGGTCCTTTGAGGGAAATGACAACCCTCACTTTATTGGTGAGAACAATTGCTTTTAAGATTTTTGATTTCTTTGGAAGAACAATGGACATTAATGTTATTTCAACTCAGAAAATTAGTACTAAGATTCTTTATTGGTAATCTCGTGCTGATGTCAAAGGTATTTGCAAGTACATCATGGGCTTGTTACCAATATTTATTGTTTGAGAATTATGGCGAGAAAGAAATAGCAGAAGACATGGTGAAGGCTCACATACATTAGCTACCATCATTGAGAGAGTTAAAGATTGGATTCCTGAGATCACTTATCCCACTAAATTCTCTAAACCCATTTCTTTGAGAGATGATCTTATTTTGCAGGTATTTACGTTAAATTCTCATTTTAGCCGAGTTAAGGCTCTAGTTCCTATTTATTGTTGCCCTCCCTTTCACACTATTAAATTGAATGTGAATGATGCAAGTAAGGGAAATCCAGGCATTAGTGGGGGGGGGGGATGCATTATTAGAAACAACAACGGGAGTATTCTTGCGGCGTTCTCCAATTTCTATGGGGTGTGTTCAAATTCAATGGCTAAGTTGAGATCCCTTAGAAATGGATTGAGATTGTGTGAGGAATTGAACCTCTCCGATTTTTATGTAAATTTTGACTCCTCTTTGATTGTAAAGTTGGTTATCCAAAGATCCTGCAATCTATAGAGCTAATGGTATTCTTTTCATGAAGTTATCAATCTTTGTGATTCTCTGAGAATCCACATCTCGTTTTAATTTTGGGAAAGAAATCAAGCAACGGATTGGTTGACTAATTTTGTATGTGAATCTACACAAAATTTGATTTTCTATGGTGATGATCGTCTTCCAAGTGATCTTAGTTGCATCGTTCGAGAGGACAAAGCTGGTTTACTAGTCTTTAGAATGTAATAGTTTTTTTTTTTTATAAGTGTTTTCTTTTAGGTTTTGAGACTGATAGAGTGACTTGTCTCTCCTAGGTTGGGGTAAGGCGAGTTATGTTCCAATTGTTCTTTTATTATT
Organism: Macadamia integrifolia; assembly: GCF_013358625.1. Lineage (NCBI taxonomy): Eukaryota > Viridiplantae > Streptophyta > Magnoliopsida > Proteales > Proteaceae > Macadamia > Macadamia integrifolia. The sequence continues at coordinate 121,062 of NW_024870576.1, forward strand.
AGTTTCATTTTCAATATAATTCTAGGGGCTATCTCTTATCCTAGATAATATTCAGGATTAAAAAAAAAGTTTCTTACTAGCAGTAACAAAATAAAAATTTTATGTAGTATCAAAAGGGGGTTGGGTTGGGTTGGGTTGGGTTGGATTGGGTCAGGCTATGACGAGTCAATTCAAGCTAGGCGTATAAATGTGTCGGTTCGAACAAGCACCCGATGGGATAGCTACCTGCATCGTGAACGTCTATTTATAAACGTGTCGGGCTCGATCAAGCCTACAAGTGCAGGCTCAGAATTGACATCCCTATCTGGTTGTCACCTCCAAAATTAAAAATTGATTTGTAATTTGTGTTGGGTTCCGATTGACACTAAGAAGGGGGTAAATCAGTGTGCTAAATATTTTTTCATTTTCCAGCTGTACCTCCGATGTGGCAATCACTATTTACACTTCAATAGCACAGTTTACTAATGCTGCCTAGAGCTGCTATGTATATTACTGACCATTCTTATTGTTGCACGAAACTTACTCACATAACCTGTATTACTACCCAGAGCTGTCTCATAAACCTCATACGATAATCACTGTCATATACATACACAGTCGTATGCATATCCACACTGTACCACCAAATGGTCAGGTCTACTAGATGTACACACCCATATTGCAGTCAAGCACTCCAATCCATAATACAAATACGAGCATACACATCCACAACATAAGAAATACGTGCTTCGACCAGTTGCCTACATGCACTGAGTAATGCCTACTGTCGGGCTCAGCATTTACTCAATACTAATTATGACTGTACCCATAGCCAAGGGAACACATTCCCAATTTCCACCAATGACATACAATGGCTAGGTCTTCACCCTAGTTTTCTTAAAATGATCTGAGAGGCCGCATCCACGGCAAATAGGTTTAGGTAGTTGTAACTACCAAGGAATACATAGCCCCTATGTCCAGCATCCACTGAACACAAATAAAAAAAAAACAAAGTTGGACTTATAACAATGCCCTATAGTGAAGCACTCATATATGTAAATTTTCCCCAAATAGACTACAATTATCACGTAGGCATTTTATCAAACATCTTACTTATGATGATTTATAATGATAAAAATTTGGTAAAAGTGAGGTTACCTTGGCAAGGAATAACTGTTGAAGATGTAATAATGTCGATCTTCACTTGATGTGGACCACTACCTCGTTGTCTTGGTACCGCTAATGCTTCAACCTCAGTTGACACTTGGGTTTCTTGAAGCAACTCACAAAAACCAAATTCTAGGTTCTTCTTATTCTTTTTTCTTTTCTCCTTGTCTTTACTTTCATGGAGCAACAATGGCATTCACATTCACACACACACTCCTCTCTCTCTCTCTCTCTCTCTCTCTCTCTCTCTCTCTCTCTCTCTCTCTACTTCTCCTCTTCTAGTATTCCTCGTAAATAAAGCTTTAATGGAAAAATAGTATTCTCAACAAGAACCATCAAACTCTATTAATTGGATTTGAGAAAATTTTCCTTGAGAGACATTCAAGACACACACAAAGAGAGTGAAAAACTTCTTCTCTATTTCCCTCTTCTTCTCTTCTCTTCTATTTTCTTTTTCTTTCTCTTGGCAACAACCAATAGAGCTTGCTGCCTTGGTTTCCAGTAGCTTCCTAAGCCTTTAATGGGGGGCTATGGATCAAGTGCAAGAGGATGGAAGTCTTTTATTCAAACCCTTAGCCTTCCATGAGTTTCAACTCATTTTTCTGACCACCTCAGCAACCCCCCCTTCATGATTTCTTTCCTCTAATGTGTAGAGCTCGAAGAGATGAAGAATCTCTAACTTGAATCACCAAAATTGGAGTTAAGATGAGGGAGATACGGCCATTTGAAGTTGGACCAACCAAAACACTTAAAATGGAATCTTCAGAGGTTGGTTTAGGATATGCCGGCGGCACACGCAACAGGGGCTTAAAACTGACCATATATCTCATCAAAGGGAATTTCTTAATCTAGATCGTCAGATTAAAATAACGGATAGTAAATCTCAGCCATAAGATTTGAATAAGGAAGCCAACTGATGACGTCATGCTGGCATCAGCAATCAACGGTCACTTTTTGTTGTCAATTTTTTATTCGTTACTTTTTCTGGATTTTAAGGGAGCTTGTCCCCCACTCACAAAAGTGAAAAGCTTATTAACCATTGGATCCGAATCCTTCAATATTGGCTTTAATCAGATCTCATGAGATCATTTAGATCGGAATTTTTTTAATACCTTTTATGCATGCGCGAAACACCACAACATACCTTGATAAGGTGTAGCGCCAAACCATCAAAGCTTATGCACCTAACCAATCAAATCCCACACGCAAGCATCTACCTCATCTATGTCAGCATAAAATCTCAGCAGCCTTTGGATGGGCATCAAGCCTATGTGGTCGAATCTGGACCATCCATTTCACTTCCCTTTACTCTTCTTTATTACAATCAAGCCCCTGCTTTCATATATTTCAGTGCTTAAAGACCCCCTGCAACTCAGACCTTTAAAATCTTGAAATTACACAAAAGCCCTTCAAATTTCAAAAATAAATTCCAAAAAATCCACCCAACACCGAGAGCAACTGATGAATTTTTAGTTAGGATTTTCAAACAGGCTTCACGGAAACACGTATAACTTTTTCATACGATATCCGATCGAGATGAAACAAAGTGCATTGAAATCGTGACTGGACGCTCTACGACTTTTCAAAAGACCTGATGATCTGAATCAGCCATGTAAAAAGACCAAAATGCCTCTAGACCTTTCTAATGATGCATCTTTCTCATACAAAATCAGAATGCAATGAAATCAAAACAGTTGGAAAGATTGGATTTTTGTCATATTGTTACATGGAGAACACTTCCTTAAAAAAATTCATCTTCAATGCCGAAATTACCATCAACTGTCACAAATGTCGTAACTTCTTCAGACAATATCAAAATGCGATGAAATCAAATGCACTGGACTGGATAAATTACAATCTATCTTTTTCATGAGAAACAGTCTTCCAAAAATGTCATTTTCACTACTAAAAATGCCCCTGAGCGTAAATAGATAAATTTTACCAGTTTTGACTCAGAAATCCGCACTACATACTAAGGATGTATCAAACCACTCCATGCATACCAAGCAGCTCTGTTATCTCATCGGTGATACTGGACACTTTCATGTCATCATTTTCATTCATGTCACCCAAACTGGCCACGTCATCATCACCACGTGGCTTGGTTGCCAACAAGGACAACTATAAAACAACAATTTTCCCCAATCTTCCTCCCATACTGAAAAGGAAGACGAAAAGAAGAGCCTGAATGACCAAGGAAACAAACTTGTCCTGTCGTGGGGGTCAAATTAGTCAAAACGTTCATTTTGGGCAGGTAGGTAAGAATCTTAGCTTTCTTCCTCGACAAGTTACTTTATTAGTTAGTAGGTATATGTGGCACCTCAACCTTAGAAGTTAAAACTTGAAATTGACATTTGGCTGAAGTACCATCAACCAAAGAAGATCTTGCAAGAAATGGTGGACATCAACGAATACCCAAGAGGTCTTATGTTGTGTTTGGTATGCATTCTAGGTAGATAATGCATTTCAAGAAATCATATCAAGTGCAACATTAATTTGAAAAATTCACTATATGATTCCAAATGCTTTCAAAGTAGAGCAATATAGTTCATTATCTTTAGCCATAATTTCAAGATGAGATCTTCAGGAGATGGGGTGCTTGGATCACAAAATGTTGAGATTGAAAATATGAGATGGCAAATATACATTAAATAAATAGTGTGATACCCTACTTTTTAAACCTGGTTTAATTACACGGTTGACCCGGTTTAACCATGCAGGACCCGAACCAAAGAGAGTTAAGGCGGGTTCCTTATAGACCATGATGGCAAGGGTGACTTTGAACACAGGTTGGCCAGATAAGTCCGAGTTAGTGCCAGAGGAGACGGGTGTACCCAAGCCGTGTACATACACGTATCATAAGGCCATGTACGGGTAACGCTAGTATATAACCGTATCCTAAAGTGTATATGTATAATATACCTTGTGCCGAGAGTGTGAGATACATGCCGAGAGTCGAATTCCATCGAAATCTCACTTGTTGGCTAAGTTTTGATCCACAGGTGGGCGGTCACAGGCGGGTGCATCCGCCCACCTGAGTGACCCACCCATATGGTTACTAGATATTTTAAAGTATAAATAGCATTTATTGTGTTTCTCCTTTTCTCATTTAATGCATTAAAGGGTTGGTGAGAAGAGTAAAGAGGAGAGAGAAAAGAAGGGAAGAAAAGAAAACGAAGAAGAAGAAAGGGAAAGAAAGGGAAAGAAAGAGGAGGAAGGAATGACTTTGAGCGACGTCGAGGTTTGATCTTCTCATTCTGATGCCGAAAGAGTGGTCCCCAACACGAGATCTACGATTTGAGGTGAGCAAAGACTATGTTTCTTAAACTTTCACCAAACCTAAGTAAAACCCTTGATTTGGGTAGAGTTTCTTGAGATCTTGTAAATCCCACTTGAGATGATGAATCTAAGGTTTAATAGGTGGTCAATGTATTGATTTTGAAGGATTTGAAGAAGTTTTTACAAGATTTGAGAAGCATTGGTGATTTCTTGAACTAAGAAGTGATTTTGGGGTTTTGGAAGAGTTCTTGAGCAAAGAAGGTAAGATGTCTTTTTAATCCTTAAATCTAACTTAGATCTAGGTTAGAATCATCTTACAAGACCTTAGATGTGTGGAAAATGTGATTGAAATAGCCCCATTCGGTTTCCCCAAGGTTGGGAAAAGTTTTAAGGAAGAAGGCAAATTTCTGCCCCCTCAGGTGAGCGAGGACCGACGGGTCAACCCGTCCGCCTAAGGGTGCCCGCTGGTTGGACCGGTAGGCAAGCCTTGCCCGCCTAAGAAGACCTGCGGGCAAGGACCGATGGGTGAGCCCACCCACCTGAGAAGACAGGTGGGCGAGGACAGGCGGGCTGTCTGGCACACCCTGGGCCCCCAACGTGATTTTTGTGTCCGAATTGACCCAAAACGGACGGACAACCTTCTTTTATGATTTTAAACATGATTTAAACATCAAAAATCGCTAGTTTTGACCCCAAAGTGGCAAAATACTAATCCCATTCACTTATGATATGTTCCACTAGAACTTATGTTTTTCGCGCCGGATCTCACCCGTATCGAGCGTGAGCTTTTGTACACAACAAGTAAGTGGGGAGAGGACATTTGACTTTATTTTAAAACTTGTTTTGCATCATTCAATTGTATCTAGACTAGCCATGTCATCATACAAATTATGTGTAGATTAGTCATCCTCATATGATTATGATATGTGTGTTGTGTTGTACATTCTCAATGCTAAATGATTGATGTACTTATGTGATGAATGGTTGGATTATTATGCATGATGCATTATTAGACTAAACGCCGTAGTAGGCTTGGAAACGAGTGCATTGGTGGCCCGTGGAATGGTACGCGGTGGCACTATGCAATCGTACTATGTCATAAAGGAGCATGCGATTTAGGATTATCATTTTCTCGTGCTACGACCCTTCCCAACAGGGGTTGAGGTGTTGAGTTATCACTTGGGGGGAAGCAGTGGTCGTGGTTGTTGGGTCACTGTGGTAGTTAGATATACGCCCGATTGGTCATTAGGACAGTTGGCAACCTAAGTGGTATATTCAAGAGGGCCAATCGTACTGCTTTTAAATTGTTGGAGTCAGCATCTTTACTTTTTTTCATTTACTTTTATGTTGAGAGCCGGTGGTCGGCATGCTTTAATTTTTCGAATACTCACGGTGGGTCTTCTCCCACAACCCTATGGGCGTATCGCGGGATGGAGTTCGTGGCTCGTACCCGGAGCATAAGCGCACTGTGGTTGTAGTAGCACAAAACCAAAGACTTAGTAATGTTGTTTAGATTGATAAGATTTAAAATGAATTACATAACATATAGTGCATATCGATGTGATTGTTGTGTGGTCCTTCTTTTCACTTACTGAGCTAGTGAGCTCATCCCACGTGCGCACCTCTTTTAGATGATTTTGTAGGTCATCAGCCTGAAGATCAAGGGTCGGACCCCATAGTTGAGTTTCCTGATGAGGATTGGTGGGTCCCTGAGGTATATGAGCAAGGTGCTGATTGCACGTGTGAGGGCTATGCTGCGGGACCGCAGTAATGACACCATACAGGATTTTGCTTTTTGATTCTTTTGATGACCTCCCTTTTTGTGTACTTGATACGTAAATTGTTATTCTTTTTGTATAAATATCATGCTTGCGGGCTCACATGTATTTATCTATATACTACAATTTGGGTATCAAGTATATTGGGGATATTTACAGGTAATTTAAGTTTTACGCTGAACTTTTGAACACTTATCTTGATGTGGGTATGCTGTGGTTGGGTACTGTATCAGATGATCCTGACAGGTTTGGGTTAAGCGGAGTTAACCCGATCACCGGTCTGATTCTGTGTGAACGGGGTGTGACAAATAGTGAGTCCAAATGTTTATGATCATGGCCATGGAGAATTAAGGCTCTCTTTGATTGGATTCTGATTTCAATTTCCAGCGGAGATTTAGATTTTTTAGTATGTCTAGCATCGTATTTTTGAGAAATAGAAACTAAAGAGACCGAAATTTGAAAACAATGGAGGGCTATTTTGGGATTTCAACTTCTCTTTCTCTCTTGATCTTCTCTTCCCACCCCTTCTTTGTGAAACCCCAACTTCGCTGCCCCAACCACAGTGCCCTCCCCAACCTACCCTCTTTCGATCTTTCCTGCCCCTAACCTCTTCTTTGTGTTGGGTCCCGATTGACACTGAGAGGGGGGTGAATCAGTGTGCCAAATATTTTTTAGTTTTTCAGTTTTACCCCTGATGTGGCAATCACTATTTACACTTCACTAGCACAGTCTACTGATGCTGCCCAGAGCTGCTATGTATACTACTAACCATTCTTACTGTTGTACAGAACTTACTCACATAACCTGTATTGTTGCCCAGAGTTGTCTCATAAACCTCACACAGTAATCACTGTCACATACATACACAGTCGTATACACATCCACACTACACCACCAAGTGGTCAGGTCTACCAGATGTACACACCCATTCTGTAGCTAAGCACTCCAATCCACAATACAAATACGAGCATACACATCCACAACATAAGAAATACGTGCTTCGGCCAGTTGCCTATATATACGGAGTAATGCCCACTGTCGGGCTTAGTATTTACTCAATACTAATTATGACTGTACCCACAGTCTAGGGGATAGATTCTTAGTTTTTACCAATGACACATAATGGCTAGGTCTTCACCCTAGTTTTCTTATAATGATATGAGAGGCTGCACTCACGGCAAATAGGTTTAGGTAGTTGTAACTACCAAGGAACACATAGCCTTTGTGTCCAGTACCCACTGAACACAAAAAAAAAAAATAAAGTTGGGCTTATAACAATGTCCTATAATGAAGCATTCATACATGCAAATTTTCTCCCAAATAGACTACAACTATCACTTAGGCATTTTATCAAACATCTTGCTTACAATGATTTATAAAAATGAAAATTTGGTAAAAGTGAGGTTACCTTGGCAAGGAGTAACCGTCGGAGATGCAATAATATCGATCTCCACTTGATGCGGACCATAATCACGTTATCTCGGTGCCACCAATGCTTCAACCCCGGTTGGCACTTGGGTTTCTTAAAGCAACTCACAAGAACCAAATTCTAGGTTATTCTTCTTCTTTTTTCTTTTCTCCTTGTCTTTACTTTCATGGAGCAACAAAGGCATTCACATTCACACACACACACACACACACACACACTCCTCTCTCTCTCTCTCTCTCTCTCTAATTCTCCTCTTCTAGTCTTCCTTGTAGATAAAGCTTTAATGGGAAAATAGTATTCTCAACAAAAACCATCAAACTCCATTAATTGGATTTGAGAAAATCTTTCTTGAGAGGCATTCAAGACACACACAAAGAGAGGAAAAAACTTCTTCTCTATTTCCCTCTTCTTCTCTTCTCTTCTATTTGCTTTTTCTTTTTCTTGGCAATAACCAATAGAGCTTGCTACTTTTGTTTCCAACAACTTCCTAAGCTTCTAATGGGGGCTATAGATGAAGTGCAAGAGGATGGAGGTCTTTCATTCAAGCCCTTAGCCTTCCACGAGCTTCAACTTATTTTTTTGACCACCTTAGCAACCCCTCTTCCTAATTTCTTCCCTCTGGTGTGTAAAGCTCAGAGAGATGAAGAATCTTCAACTTGAATCACTCAAATTGGAGTTAAGATGAGGGAGATATGGCCATTTGAAGTTGGATTAACCAGAACACCCAAAATAGAATCTTTGGAGGTTGGCGTAGGCTATACCGGCGGTGCGTGCAACAGAGGTGCAGATTTGGACGTAGATCTCATAAAAAAGGTATGTCTTAATATGAGCCGTCCGATTAAACCAACAGAAAATAGATCTAAACCATATATTTTGAATCTCGATGACGTCATCATGACGTACGCATTGACATTGTTAGACGCGTTGTCGATCACCGATTGGTTGGTATAGCGAGTTTCACGGTACGCTATCGGCTAACTTTAATAAAGCTCCATCGATATTGACCGTTAGATCGGAACCGATCTGATATGATTGGCTTAGATCAGGATATAGAGAATCTCTTTATAGATTCTATGCACATGCGTTACACACAATCATGACTCAATATGGTGAGGTGCCACACCATCATATCTAATACACTTTACCAATGAGAAGCCTCGGATAAGCATCTTCAACGCAAGCTCTTGCACGAACCGTCAGATTTGAATCTGACCGACGTGGCTCAATCTAAGCCGTTTATTAAGGATCCCTCTGATTCTCTTATATACACATAAGCCCCTGCCTTCATATTTCCAGTGCTAAACACCCCTTATCAACTAAGACCTTCAAAATATCAAAATTACATAAAAGCCCTTCAAATTTCAAAAATAAATTCCGAAAAATCCACCCAACACCGAGAGCATACTGATGAATTTTCAGTTTGGATTTTCAAATCAGTTTTACGAAAACACTTATAAATTTTTCATATGATATCTGATCGAGATGAAACAAAGTGCGTTGGAACCGTAACTGGACGCTCTACAACTTTCTAGAGACTCAATCATCTGACTCAGTCATATAGAAAGACCAAAATGCCCTTAGAATTTTCTAATGACGCATCTTTCTCATACGAAATCAGAACGTGATGAAATCAAAACCGTTAGAAAGATTGGATTTTTTTCGTATTGTTACATGGAGAACACTTTCTTTAAAAAATTCATCTTCAATACCGAAACTACCCTCGACTGTCACAAATGTCGTAACTTCTTCATACGGTATCAGAATGCGATAAAATCAAATGCACTAGACTGAGTAAAGTACAATCTATCTTTTTCATAAAGAAATGATCTTCTAAAAATATCATTTTCATTACAAAAATGCCCTTGAGCATAAATAAATTAATTTCACCAGTTTTGACCCAGAAATCCGCACCACCTACTAAGGATGTATCAAACAACTCCATGCATAACAAGCGGCTCTGTTATCTCATCAGTGACACTGGACACTGCCATATCATCATTTTTATCCATGTCACCCAAACTGACTACGTCGTCACCGGAACGTGGCCGGGTTGCCAACAAGAACAACCATAAAACAACACTTTGCACAAGCCCCCCAACCCCAACCCCAACTCCAACTTTGCTCCCTCCTCACCCTACCCTCTTCCCTGCCCCCAATCGCTTTATTGTGCAACCCCCACTCTCCCCACCCCAACCTCTTCTCTGTGCAACTCGCACTTCCCTACCCCTAACCCTACTCCTTCCCTACCCCTAACCTCTTCTCTATATAACCCCACTCCCTCGCCCCTAACCCTACTCCTTCTCAACTACCAACCTCTCTCTGTGCAATCCCCACTAGCCCACCCCTAACCCTACTCCATTCTCGTCCCCAATCTCTTTTCTGCGTAACTCCCACTCCTCTGAGCCCTAGCCATACTCCCTGCCTGCCCCAACCTCTTCTTTGCCAAACCCCCACTTCCCCAAACCCTAACCTTGCTCCCTCCCTACCCTTCCTAGCCCTCTCCCATGCCCCACCTATATTTGTAATATGCTTGCTTACATAGTACATCCTTGCTGATTGTAGTTGCAATCCCAATAGGTTCAGACATTGGAGAAAATACATTGCCCTGTGGATAATAGTTTTGAAGGGGGGGGGGATCAAATCTGGTTGTGGTACATGTTGTGGGATTTGATGTCTTGTATTCCGTCGCTTGTAAAAGTGGGCTAATTTAAGAGGTCGAAGGCCTCACGGCCGGAGGAATTGGCCCACCTACGCATTAATCATCATTACAGGTAGGGAATTGACGAACCAATGGGTCCATGCAGGGGTTGGGTGTAGAAGCCATCAAGGAATTTTTTTTTTCTAAGGCTCTAGAGAATTTTTGTAAATTTCTTGTATATGTTTTACTATATATTTGTAGCAATGGTTATTTTTCTGTAAGTAATTTGAGAGAGGTGTGGGGACAAGCACTATAGCTTTATTCTCCATTAAAAGTATGATCTTATATCATTGTGCATCTAGACAATTTTGCTAAACCACGTTGTTAAGTTTGTCTCGAATTCTTGACCCGTTTTGAAGATTGACCCGATCCGACATATTTTGGTAGCGACCCGAATGGAAATTTTCTGAGATCTGTGATGGAAGCAGAGGGGTCGCGGTATGGTTCGACCGGATCAACTGTGACCCGATGGGTCGACCCGCGATTTGGAGTATATATAATGTATTGTTGCTTGTTGAGAAAATCATTGTATTCCAGGGTTTTCACGCAGCTAGGGTTTCAGGGCGAGTTTTTTTTCCTTGCCGCTGCTAGGGTGTAATTTCTCTTCTGCATAGTGAATCATCTTCTTTTTCACCCGATGACGTAGCACACCACCCTGGTGTGTGAACCTCGTTAAATCTCTGTCGTATAGATCTATTGTCTCTTTATTATTCCTAACACACGTAAATCTATGCCAGTCCAGATAAGGGAGAACTACATTGTTGGGTTGATTGAATCCCAAACAATTTCAATTTTTGGAGAAAAAACCTATTCATTGACTTATTTTGAGAAAACCAATCAAAGAGAGTCTTGGTAATGATTTCTTGAAATGCATCACAGAGAACGCCTATGCAAACTGTCAAATCATGAAGGGAAATCCATATGTTAATTACTACAATTTCTGCAATAATTTGAGGCTTGAGTTGCTACAAACTCTTCTGCTCATCCTCAAAGAAAGGTCTTTGTCCTCTTACGCAATAAGTTCCTCTTCCATTAAAAGTGTACTGATTGTTAGTAAAGTACCTTCTCTGCAATCCAGACTTGGTTTAAGTTATTGCAAACCTTAAATTGAGGAAAATAGAAACTCAAAATAGAAGAAAATTGACAATATGATGAATAGGGAATATTTAGAAACGAGCAGTTGAAAACAATTTGTCAAATCATGAGCATTTGCCCAAGATGTAAGATTGATGTTTGAAGAAATGCGTGTCAGAGAACGTAAGGTTAATATTAATTTGACAACTCGATCGGAGGTGCCAAGCAGAAAAAAAAAACCCCCTTTAATTATAGATAAAGAACACAACGTTGTTGAAAAAGATGGAAGAATCCAATGCCAACGATGAAGAGAAACCATATGTGTACTCGGTCTCAGACTTAGTTCCGTTGTTGGGAGAGAGAGAGAGAGAGAGAGAGAGAAGCAAACCTGCAGGCGACAATTTCTCCTACTCTTTGTGGTTTGTGTCCTTCTCTTCCATCCTTTACCAACAACGTTCTTGTATCCGTAAATTGGGTGTCGAAGATTGGGGTGGGTAGAGAAAGAAGTGGGAAGACCACAAGAGACAGTAGTTATTAGAATTGTTTCTAAGCAATGGTTCTCTAGATGACCTTTGAGAGAAACTCCATCCAAACATGTCATTAGTTAACATTTATTTAACTAGTTTATGTTCATATAATGACTGAATGTTAGTCCACATATAGGAAAATGTTACAGTTACTATTTGTTCGAAAGAATGAATCAATGAGTGTGAGAGAAAAATTTTTTGTTCCTGCCAACGCTACTCCAATCATTGGCTCCTCTTGTGATTTAGATTTCAAACAACCCTATTCCAAATTATACAAAAGTCAAGACCCAAATCCCCTCCAATGCATCAGTGCTCCTAGTCTCAGGCATGCATTGCACTGGACACACTTTGGTTCAAAGTCAAGATAAACTCTACGTGATCATTTTAGGCTCACCCTTGATTTCTTTAAGACTTTTCACTTGTGAAAAAATATTTTTCTTAAAAAAAAAAGAAAATAATAAATTTTTCCTCCACTCACCCTCCTCACTCCTCACTCCTCACTCCTCACTCCTCTTCTCTTTATTCTATCTTTGTCACCAACCCAAGTCTAACATAGAGTTTTGAGATACCAAGCCCAATTTAACAATTGACGGTCGTGAAGCGTGATGTTTCACGCCGTCCCATCCCACCAACCCCAACTAAATCTCCAGATATTTTACACAATTAAATGTAACGTTAACCCTAAAAAAAGCAGGGGTAATGACGGAATACAAATTTCGCAATTATGTGGCTTTACTGTGAGAGTATGAGACTCTCAGATCAGTGGCCGAATGATATGAATAAATAATTGAAAACCTCGACATGTGGGCCCCACCCTCACGCTACCTTCCGTATCGGGTGGACCTAAACCCTCAGATCTTTTACCAGAAAAAACCCCATTAGATCCACCACTTGTGACCGTCCATTTCACTATATAAACTCCTTTCAATCTCTTCAAACCTTCGCTTACACTTTCTCCTCTCTTCTCTTCTCTTCCAATTCTCCAGTAGAGCTTCAGATCTACTCTTCAATCTTCAGCCATGGCTTTGGTTGTAGAGAAGACCTCAGCCGGTCGCGAATACAAAGTGAAAGACCTGTCTCAAGCTGATTTCGGTCGTCTCGAGCTCGAGCTCGCCGAGGTTGAGATGCCTGGTTTGATGTCTTGCAGATCTGAGTTCGGTCCTGCACAACCCTTTAAAGGAGCTAGAATCACTGGCTCCCTTCACATGACCATTCAAACCGCCGTTCTCATTGAAACCCTAACTGCTTTGGGTGCCGAGGTCCGTTGGTGCTCTTGCAATATCTTCTCCACCCAAGACCACGCCGCCGCTGCAATCGCCCGAGACAGTGCTGCGGTATTCGCCTGGAAGGGGGAGACCCTTGAGGAGTACTGGTGGTGTACTGAGAGGGCTCTTGATTGGGGTGCTGGTGGTGGTCCGGATCTGATTGTTGATGATGGTGGTGATGCCACGTTGTTGATTCATGAGGGTGTGAAGGCTGAGGACGAGTTTGAGAAGACTGGGAAGTTGCCTGATCCGGCTTCGACTGATAACGCTGAGTTTCAGATCGTGCTTAGGATTATTAGGGATGGGTTGGCGACGGATCCGAAGAAGTATAATAAGATGAAGCAGAGATTGGTTGGTGTCTCTGAGGAGACTACCACTGGTGTGAAGAGGCTTTACCAGATGCAGGCTAATGGGACATTGCTCTTCCCTGCCATCAATGTCAACGACTCTGTTACCAAGAGCAAGGTATATATTTTTGTCTTCTTAAATCTCTTTATTCATTAATTTATTAATATATTTTACGATTGAGATGTACAGTGTTTTGCTTGAGATCTAGGGTTTATCTACAGTGTCTTGCTTCAGATCTAGGGTTTATGATGCTCTGTTCTGTTTTCTCTTGAAATCTTTGATTGTGTGATGCTGGTCATTGTAATGAATGCAGTCCTGCATCAGGATAGGCTTGTGAAATACGATATAGCTTACTGAATCTGATTCCGATTTCATTTAAATGCTGTTTGTGTCAATTGCCTTACCTTCTCAGAAAAATTGTATGTCGTTGTATTTATGGATTGCTTGATTTGAAGTGCTTGTTTTCCTTTCGCAGCTGCCTGCTTATTCATTTAAATATATTCAGGAAATAGACGAAACGTATTACAATCTGTTTCAATTTTTTTTGATAATTCAATTCAATAACTGCTCTTTTACTAGAACTCTATATCTCTGGGGACATGTTTCAGATCTAGGTTTCACATTGCTGTCTATATCTAAAATTTAGCTATTTTGGAAACTCTATTTTTGGGATTTGTTTTTGAAAACTGTATTTTGTTTTTCGCATCCAGATATGTAGGCTTTGATTTTTGTTGGAGTTTCACAGTTTTGGCTTTTAATAACCTCTTTTCTTCTCCTTCATGTTCATTTTGGAAATGTGATTACTGGTCTTGCTCCCGAGGTGATTTTCACGTTGTATTTATTCTTGTTTCTGAATTTTCTTGATTGCTGAAAAAAAAAAAGATTCATTAAATCGATAAATAGTTTAGCTCAGTTCTCCAAGATCAATCAATCTATGGGAATGATTTCCAAGATCTAGCTGACTCTGTTATGAGCTTAATTTAGTTCATGCTCGTCTACATGTAGGTCTGACTGCCAATCTGTTTCTTCTTTTGGCCTTCATCTCTAATTAAAAAGTGATATTTTTTACTGTTCATGCTTCAACTTTGATTATTTCTGAAGCAAATATTTGAGCTTTCAGTCCTAATGTTGCTTTTCATCTTCCTGCGAAACAGTTCGACAACCTCTATGGATGCCGCCACTCTCTCCCTGATGGTTTGATGAGAGCTACTGATGTTATGATTGCTGGAAAGGTCGCTGTTGTGGCTGGGTATGGAGATGTTGGCAAGGGCTGTGCTGCTGCCCTCAAGCAGGCTGGTGCCCGTGTCATTGTGACTGAGATTGACCCCATCTGTGCCCTCCAGGCTTTGATGGAAGGTATCATGGTCCAGACCCTTGAAGATGTGGTCTCTGAAGCTGACATCTTCGTTACCACCACTGGTAACAAGGACATCATTATGGTGGACGACATGAGGAAGATGAAGAACAATGCCATCGTCTGCAACATTGGTCACTTTGACAATGAGATCGACATGCATGGTCTGGAAACATTCCCTGGTGTGAAGAGGATCACAATCAAGCCCCAGACAGATAGGTGGGTCTTCCCTGACACCAATTCGGGCATCATTGTCTTGGCTGAAGGGCGATTGATGAACCTTGGATGTGCCACTGGCCACCCCAGCTTTGTGATGTCTTGCTCGTTCACAAACCAGGTGATTGCTCAGCTTGAGCTCTGGAATGAGAAGAGCTCCGGCAAGTACGAGAAGAAGGTGTACGTTCTACCCAAGCACCTTGATGAGAAGGTTGCTGCACTTCACCTTGGGAAACTTGGGGCTAAGCTCACCAAGCTTACTCCCGATCAGGCTGACTACATTAGCGTTCCCGTTGAGGGTCCATACAAGCCTCCTCATTACAGGTACTGAGACAAGGAAAGAGAAGAGAAGATCCAAACCTTTGATTGTTTTGTATTTTTCTTTCTTTAAATATTTCTAGTTTGTTATGTTAGTATTGTGTTGGCTTGGGGGTTGTACTGTGGGGGCGGGGGGATGTAGGAGTGAATTGGTCTACAGGAAGACCTCGGGTTTTGAATAAGGATAAGATTTGGTTGGGGGGGGGGGGGTTGTTTTAGGTGGATATCTATAGTTTGACAAGCTGCGTTTCATTACATATATGCTTTTGCCTTGTTTTGAAGTAACTTCATTTCAAGAAATCACATCTATACATTTATTCTAAACATTGGGCCATAGGTTTTGAGAGTTTTCTGTTTGACAGTCAGGATTTGAAATATTTTGGATTTTGATTGAAGCTGAACCCTGTGGCCCGTTTGTTTGATAGGGTTTTCCTGGGGTGGGTGGGGTTTGAATTTTTCCTCCCCCCCACCAATGGGATTTGAGGGCGTTTGGTAGGGGTTGGAATTTTGTTGAGAGCAAAAAAATTGTGCAAAATTCCTGTCGGCTGACGTGGCTGGGGATTTTTCTCACCCCACCTCAATGGCCTGAGAACACCGTTGCCTATCGCTTGAAGCTCCTCCACCGCAGTATCAATCGTAGATTCCTGAACAGAGAATAAGCGTTGAAGGCCTAATTTGATAAACACACCAGCAAAGAAGAAAATCATGTAATCCAAGTAGCAAACAAAGGAATACATTCATCATGAATTAGAGATCAAATTCCCATGAGTGTAGATTACCCAACAACCAATCATTCAAGAAAACTTGTGTGCCAAGCTGTTGCTCGCACTCACCTTTGTTTAGCTGCTGCTTAGCCATTGCGGTCACTCATTTGGACATCCGCCCAACCTCCATTTGAAACCCACTCTGAAACCAAGCTCTCTACAACACCTTCTCTGCAATCGTTTGATAGGTGGACCACTCACAATGGATCTCTCTACCTGCATGCCCCTTGGCCCCTTGCCAAAATGGACAGAAAAATTAAAAAGAAAAAAAAAAAAAAGGAAAATTGAAGAAGAAAATAGAAATCTTTAGGGACAACAATTGATGGAGTAATCGAGATGGACGATGAAGCGATGGTCTTGCAATTAGCTCCAGGAATAGTAACCAACTGTGTGCTCCAGCACTTCAGCTCTTATGTTTTGGTTCCCATCCATGGTGCAAACCTCTCTCTCCCTCTTTGCTCTTTACAGTCTCTGGAAGCTTCCCCCAGGTAGAATAATCAAACACGGTGGATTGATAAAGTGGTGGTAAACTTCAATTGACTTTCCTATTGGTTACCACATTACCATGTGAGTCCTAGTTCCACAACAATCCCACCCCGATCTCCCTGTTAAACAAATGGGGCCTATATGTTTAGTGATAGAGCATTTTGACTGTCAAGAGTTTTTTTTTTTTGGAGAAATCTGTTGGCAAAATCGGCTAGTAGAAGCTGGTGCCTGGAGGTTTGAGGATTAACTCCAGCGACATGTGGGTGGGGGTGGGTGTGGGTGTGGGTGTGTTCCCCCTTCCCCATCCACACTTAGGGCTAAGTTTGTCATTAGCTTTCTATGGCCAGCAGGGGGTGCTTTAGGATAGATTAGCATGGAAAAGAAAAGAAATATATTAAGGAAATAAGGAGGATTCTACATGACCATATATGCGGACACTTTGAAGTTCTACTATCATAACCTATTGTAGCAATTCTAATGACAAAAGAGACCATATCCTTTGACACATTTAATAGACATATCCAACTTTGATTTAATAAGAAGGATATGTATGTAAGTAAAATAGAAAACACATACCAACTATTACATTTTTTCCTTTATCGAAAAGGAACTACTATTAAAGCAAAGAAAATGAAGCATAATTGTTTACAAATTTTTAATGATACTAGTTCAACCTTTCACTGTTAACTGATGTGTAATGGGACCAAACACTTGCTTTGTTTAACCACAAAGATTGAGAAATTATTTTGAGGACAAAGTTTTCCTTCACTGCTCGATGAAGGAAGAGACAGGCAAGATGTGATCTCCCTCTTTCCCCATATATGTATATACATCTCCATCTCCCCCAACCTTATTGTAGTCTTCCAATGGGCCATAGGGAATTGGTGCATGACCACCGTGGCCTCAAGAAAACTCGGTCCTTAATTTTTAAATGTCACTTATATTTAACATAAAGAGAACACCTACTAACGGCCATTGATAATTTCCTTGTTGAAGAAGTTTCACTTGCTTGAATCATTTTTCAATAGCTCGGAGCAAACCTTACATGATGCTTTTGGCCTTTGATGCCAGTAAACTCTTTGTAAAACCATATATCATAGAAGTAATTGAAACTAAGATTGAAACAAACTAGTAGAAGCCCAATCACTACATTTGGATACCATATACATGCATCCATTGAAAAGAGAATCAATCAGTCCTTAGAAGGTAGATTGGTGTAATCAGACATAAGTAATGAGGCAAGATCCTTACCCATGGTATGACACCTAGATTCAGATAATATCCCAATATCATCAAATCATTTAACAATAGACTTAAGGACAAGAGAGGGGTCAAGAGGTTTGTTCTAATAAAGCACATTTATTCCTAAATTCGTAGAGAAAATATGGGGTTCTCCAGATGGATCTGTTTTCATTACATATATGCCCTCTTTAGATTAGGTTCCCTCACAACCCACATATATATTATTAAGGGAGCATCTTCAGAACATGATGGGTGGGGGTAGCATGGTCTTTTTGCACCCTCCTTTGTCTAGGCATTTCCTATGCCAACAAGAAGACTACCAGCTTGTATGTTTATGCCTAGATATATACAACAGATGTAGAAAGACTGTATTGACACTTGCACTAAAGATCTTGTTATTAGTTGTAAATAATTGTACGAACTATTCCATCCCATGGGATTTGAGGGCGTTTGGTAATCAAGAGGTGGGAATTTTTGTTTAGATAATAAGAAATAATTGTGCAATTCTTGCCAGCCAACAAGGCTGGCGATTTCTCCCACCACACCCTTTCACAAAGTCCTGCCGATTTGGTGGGAATTTGCCAATAAATACGAAGGAAAACAATTGGGAGTTGGCGTGAGAACATCGATGCACTGTGCATCACCTTGCCCTGCCTATTGCTTGAATCTCCTCTCCCACAATATCAACCGCAAACTCCTCAGTAGATAATAAGCGTCGTAGACCTAATTTTCTAAAGTCAACAACAAAAAAGAGAAATCGTATAAACTGCTATCAAGTATTAGACAAAGGAATCTAGTTCACCATGAATTAAAGATCAAATTCCCATGAACTGAATGTGTAGATTGCCCATCAACCACTCACCCAAGAAAACTCATGTGCCCAGCTGTTGCTTGCACCCACCTCTACCTTGCCATTGTAGTTTTGCATCCACCTATCTGAACCTCAGCCCAATCTCCATTTGAAACCCATCTCTACAACTACGCTCTCTGCAACACCCTCTCTACAATCGTCTAATAGGTGGGCTAAGGCAACCAAGTCTAGGCTGCTTCCAACTGATCTCTCTACCTACATGCCCTTTGGCCCCATGGAGATCTTAGGGGACTTGTGCGACAATTGACAGAGTAATCGAGAGGGACGGTGAGCGATGGTCTCGAAGCAAGCTCCAAGAATACCAGTAGTCGATTGTGTGCTTTGACATTCCCTACTTTGATTCCCATCCATGGTGCAAACCTCTCTCTCTCTCTTCCTACTTTCAGTCTCTGGAACTTTCCCCTAGAGTGGCGGTAAACTTCAATTTACTTTCCTATCGGTTACCCCATTACCCTGTGGGTCCTAGATCCACAATAATCCTAACTTGAAGGGAAATGATCAACTATTCATACAATCACTTGGTCGTACGAGTTAGCATCCAACACCTTCCATTTTTTGCTTCCAAATATACACCTCTTCATCCTTGTAATGATAGAGAGTAGGACAAATGTTGGATATTGACTCGTACGTCCAACTGATTGTATGAGCAGTGGATCCAATCTCCACCCCAAACTCCTCGTTAAACAAATGGGTCTACATCTTTGGTGATAGAGCATTTTGGTAGTTAAAAGTTGTCTTCTTCTTTCTTTTGTGTGTGTGTGTGTGTGTGTGTGTGTTGTGTGGTATGGTAGCACAATCGGCTAGTAGAAGTTGATTCCTAGAGGTTTGAGGGTCGACTCCGACCACATGCGGGTGGGTGCGGGTGTGGGTATGTTCCCCCTTCCCCACCCACCATTAGGAGTAGGTTTGCCATTGGCCCTTCTATGCCCAGTAAGGGGTGCTGCAGGATAGACTAGCATGGAAAAGAAAAGAATTATATTAAGGAAATAAGGAGGATTCTACATCACTATCCAGACACTTTGAATTTTACTATGACAACCTAGTATAGCAATTCTAGTAACCACAAAGACCATATCCTTCGACACATGTGATAGACATATCCAACTTTGGCTTTATTATAAAGTTGTCTATGTAAAATAACAAACACATAAAACTATTACATTTTTTTTTTTTAATAGAAAACAAACTACTATTAAAGCAAAGAAAATGGAACATCATTGTTTACAAATATTTTAATGATACTAGTTCAATTTTTCATTGTTACCTAATGTGTACTGAAACCAAACACCTGCTTCGTTCAACCACAAAGATTGAGACATTATATTTTGGACAAAGTTTTCCTTCTCCACTCTGTGAAGGAAGAGAAGGTCAAGTTTTCCTTCTACCCTTAGGAAAACTCGATTCTTATTTTTAAATGTCAATTCTATTTAACAAAAAGAGAACATCTAACTCGGCCATTGATACTTTCCTTGTTGAAAAAGTTTTACTTGCTTGGAACAAATCCTACATGATGCTTTTGGCCTTTGATACTAGTAAACTCCCTGTAAACTATAAACGATAGAAGAAAATTGGAACTTAGATTGAAACAAACTAGTAGAAGCCCAATCACTACATTTGGATATCATATCCATGCATCCATCAGAAATGTGAATCAATCAATCCCTAGAAGGTAGATTAGTGTAATCAGATGTAAGTAATAAGGCATGATTCTCACTCGTGGTATGACACCTAGATTCAGATAATAACCTAATATCATCGGTCCATTTAACAATAGACTTAAGCATAAGAGAGGGGTCAATAGATTTGTTTTGAAAAACACATTTATTCCTAAATTGGTAAAGAAAGAACAAGCTTCTCCATATGGTTCCCCTTGCATTACATATATGCCCTCTCTAGATTATGTTCCTTCACAACCCATATATATATATATATATATAGAGAGAGAGAGAGAGAGAGAGAGAGAGTATCTTCAGCGCATGATCAGTGGGAGAAACATTGTCTTTCCATGCCTTACTGTATCTAGGCATTTCCTATGCCAGTAGTAACGCTGCCAGTTTGTATGTCGATGCCTAGATATAGTAGATGTAGAAAGACTATGCTGACCTTGCACTAAATATGCTATCGTGCACCCTCCCATTGGCCGACGTATTTGCAAGTACTTGTACTAGTAGGATAGCATTCTCTTGCCCACACACACACACACACACACACATAGATATAAGGGGGATTGTAGATAGCTAACTTTATCTCCCCATGACAATGACGATATATAGGTGAAGACAAAGTTAGTATGCTCGTTCTCCAGAAGGATACGCTTTTTTTGGAAAAACCCTAGAAACTCTACTACCCTTTATAAGTCAACAAGAACCCTAGAATTTGGTGACGAATGATTACACGTCAAATAATTAACCATTTGTCACTATAAGTGATATCTTATAGTGCGGAAGCGACTGAATATGGTTGTCATTATTCCCAGAAATTTCAGAACTTTGCTAGAATAGAGCATATTCTTCATTTTCTTGATTCCTGTAAATGTATAAGCCATAAGAGGACTCAAATCCTACATTATTGGATAATATTCATTGAGAGAATTCTGTCGATATCTTGTGCGTAAAATTTTGATATAACCGTAGCCTCCAGAATCACTCTCAAAAGTTAAAATTTCCCAAAAAAATTCGAAAGACTATCCAAATTTGCATTATGTGATAGCTCCACCCCCACATTAGCAGACGTACCTAGCCCATTGTCTGATCCTCTTAAGCCCTTAGAAAAATATGCCAAGACCTTGGTCGATTTGCCTATCCTTAGAAGTCCATATATTTACAAAGATTCACTTACATGGTTTTTCTATAAATAAGGGTCATGTTGGGTCCCAGTTGACACTGAGAGGGAAGGTGAATTAGTGTGTCAAATCCTTTTTCTTTTTTTAGCTGTACCCCTGATGTGGTAATCACTATTTGCACTTCAATAGATACATGCACAGTCTACTAATGCTTCTCAGAGTTGCTATGTGTACTACTGACAATTCTTACTCTTGCACAGAATTTACTCACATAAACTGTATTGTTGCACAGAGCTGTCTCATAAATCCCATATGGTAATCACTGTCTCATACATACACAGTCGTATGCACATCCACACTGCACCACCAAGTGGCGAGGTCTACCAGATGTACACACTAATCCTACAACCAAGCACTCTAATCCACAATACAAATACGAGCATGCACATCCACAACATAAAAAATACGTGCTTTGACTAGTTGTTTACATGTATAGAGTAATGCCAACTGTCGAACTCAGGATTTACTCAATATTACTTATAACTACATCCACAGCCAAGGGAATACATTCCCAGTTTCCACCCTTGACTTACAAAGACTAGGTCTTCACCCAAAATTTTTTAGAATGATTTGAGAGTCTGTACCAACCCAAATAAGTTTAGGTAGCAGTAACTACTAAGGAACACATATCCCTTGTGTCTAAGACTCATTGAGCACCAATTACAAAAATAAGGTTGGGCTTATAACAATGCCCTATAGTGAAACACTTATACATACAAATTTCTTCCAAAATAAATTACAACTATCACTTAGGTATTTTATCAAACATCTTGCCTATGACGATTTATAATAATGAAAATTTGACAAAGTGAGGTTACCTTGACAAGGAGCAACCTCTGGAGATGCGATGACGTCGATCTCCACTTGATGTGGACCACAACCATGTTGTCTCCGTGTTGCCAATACTTCAACCCCGGTTGGCATTTGTTTTTATTGAAGCAACTCACAAGAACCAAATTTCATGTTTTTCTTCTTATTCTTTCTTTTCTTTTCTCCTTGTATTTGCTTTCAATGTAGCAACAATGGCATTCACACACACACACACACACACACTCACACTCCTCTCTCTACTTCTCCTCTTCTAGTCTTCCCTGTAAGTACAACTTTAATGGAGAAATAATATTCTTAACAAGAACCATTAAACTCGATTAATGGGCTTGAAAAAATCTTTCTTGAGAGGCATTCAAGACACACAAAAAGAGAGGGGAAAACTTCTTTTTTATTTCCCCCTTCTTCCCTTCTCTTCCCTTATCTTCCCTTTCCTTTTTCTTTCTCTTGGCAAGTTACCAATGGACCTTGCTGCCTTGGTTTCCAGCAGCTTCCTAAGCCTCTAATGGAGACTATGAACTCATGTGCAAGAGGATGGAAGTCTTTCCTTTAAACCCTAAGTCTTCTATGATCTTCAACTCATTTTTTTGACCACCCCTGCAACCCCTCTACATGCTCTCTTCCCTTTGGTGTGTAGAGCTCGAAATGGTGAAGAATCTCCAACTTGAATCACCCAAATCGAAGTTGGGATGAGAGAGATATGGCACTTTGAAATTGGGCTAACCAGAAAGCCAGAAATGAAATCTTCGGAGCTTAGGCGTGGCATATGCTTATGGTATGTGCAATGAGGGCGTGATCCAAGCCGTCGATCAAGTATGACATGGGCCAATTAATCTGGGCTATTAAATGTTTCAATTAGTCAATAAATGGTAGCCATAGGATATGAATAACAAAAGGTCATGCTGATATCACGCTAATGTAGGGTTCAATGCATGCATCAGCATGCCTTTTTGTTGTCCATTTCTCATTGGTTGCTTTTGCTGGCTTCTCTCTACTTTATGAAAGTGAAACACTTTTCAGTTATTGAATCTTGCTATGTGGCATGATCATAACCCTCCATTTGAGATTCTTTAATACTTTCTAATTGTAGACAATTCCTCTTCCATTATTTCATTGCAAAATACCCTCACAACCTCAACTCCTCAAAATTTTACAAAAGCCCTTGAAATTTCAAAAATAAAATTTTGAAAATCCACCCAACACTGAGAGCAATTGGGGATTTTTTGATTTGGCATTTCAAATTGGCTCTGTAGAAATCTTCATAACTTTCTCATACGAACTTCGATTGAGCTGAAATGAAAAGTTTTGGAACCACAACTCGATGATCTACAACTTTCCAGAGAACATATTGTCCAACTCAGCCATTTAAAAGACCAAAATGCCCCTAGAACTTTTCGATGTCGTAACTTCCTCATATAGAATAGAAACACGACGAAATTAAAAGCATTGAAAATATTGGAATTTCTGTCATATCATTATATGGAGAAATGTTCTTCTAAAAAATTCATCTCTAATGCCAAAACTGCCCCAACAACAACAAAGCTATATTTTGACCATAGATGTCGTTTCTTCATACAGTATCAGAATGCGACGAAATCTAAAACAATGGTCTAGATAAATTACAATCTATATTTTTATTTTTCAAAATATCATTTTTATTACCAAAAATGCCCCCGAATGTAAATATACCAATTTTTTCAGTTTTAACTCGAAAACCTGCACCACCTACCATGGATGTATCAAATCATTCCATACATACCATATGGCTCTGTTATCTCATTGGTAACACTAAATGCTGCCATATCACCCAAATGACCATTTCATCACTGCCATGTGGTCGGGTTGCCAACAACGACAGCCATGAAACAACATGCCATTTCCTAGGAAAAAGTAAGAAAAAAAGAGAAAAATTTTGGAAAATTTTTGAAAATTTTCCAAAGTTTTGCCAAAACCCCTAGGAGTCAATTGAAACCCACGAATTCATTAGAATATTGTCAAAACCTTGATTTTCCACCAAAAGTCTTGAAAAACTTTGGACACTTTTTTTTTGGTAGAAAAAAATTCTAAACACCTCAGAAAGCCTAGAATAGTGGTGGAAACCCTATAAAGTGCTAAATCATTACCAAGAGTCCATTTTCTTTAAAAGTGCCAAAAGAAAGCGATGTCTTCACCCTTAAGTGTAAGTAATATTTTATCCCTAGCTTGCATTAAGTCCATTATTTCAATTATTTAGTGTAAAATATAGCATTTTATAGCCATTATGTTGTCTACATTAGCATGTGGTGTTGTAATTTGGTAGTCATTGAGAGAGGGGATGAATCAATGAGTTTAATTCTGATCCCTGAATTTGGTTTGAATACTGACTTGGAAAACCCTGTAACACCTGTTCCTCTTCGTACACAGTCGTATACACATTCAACCTCTCATAGGCACTTCTAAGTGTGCACACTTATTCCACATTTCACACACTTCAACAGTATACGGTGCAAAACAAAGAACACACCCATGAGAAGTGCCTGTAAAGGCTTCGTACCTACTCAATATACTATTTTAACTGCACCTATAATTTCTCACACTCAGTTTTCTCAACCTACAGCTGAGATGGCACACCTAGTGCTGGTACAACTTGCAACACCCACTACAAGGGAGCACCCACTCCCGATGCTTAGCACCCAGTACAAAATACACAGTAAAATAGGGCTTATACACGATAACCTATAATCAACACTACGTAGCATGAATACATCAATCCACTGCAGTTAGCATGCATTCAATATAACAGACAATATATGTAAATCAAATTTAGGGTTTAGAGAATCTCACAATCGGTTATCTGTGATGATTTGGGAACCTCCAGTGATCACTGGAATCTCCAACTTTATCTCTAAAGGAACATGATTCTTCAAGTGATCACTAACTGACTTGATACCCACAAAGACCTCTCCATCATTTTCTTGTATGCACAAGGAACCCCTCAACTTCTCTTTTCTCTCCTTTCCTCTTCTTTCCTTGGCTTGGAATCAATGTTCCTTGAATACGACTGAACTGCCCTTCAAAACCAGCTTTAATGGAGTGAAAACACTTCCCAAATATACCCAAACACATTCAAAGTGGCACACATACAAAGGGAAGCTTTTCTTGCAAAATACGTGGTCTTCCTCTCATTGCAATCCACTTCTCTACCTTCCATTACATAGAGAACAAAATTCTTGAAAAAAACTGCAACTCGAATGGACCGATTTGTCATTATGGTTAGAAAGTTATGACCTCCCAAAGTTAGATGAACCATAACAACCAAAATGAAATCTATAAAAAAATTGTGTCAGAATATTAAGGGAGCACACTTATTTTTGGTTGTTGAGCTTTCAAGAGATCTTCAAACTACAAACTCTCAGGAATTCGGTAACAAAATATGTTAGTAAAATAGATGGCTGAGTCGTGTCACTTGATACTCTCCTTAAAACCGTAAGCGCCCCCAATAGTGCAACCGGGTGAGTTACGTATTGGCCTCCAAGATGAAACAACCCAATGGAACCTAGTAGTTGTGCACTCAACTGCCAGACCCCTTCGAGTACTCCAACGTTGTGCTCAACTAAAGATAAAAAACTCAAAATACACTTAAGTAGAAACACTTAAAATAAGAGTAAAACAAGATCTCAATCCTCATAACACATTATAACTTGAGTGAACTTTGTAATTAGTCATTTGTGTGTACAATGCCTAGAGATCCCCTCTATTTATAGAGGAAAAGAGACTTCTAGAAAATACATGAAGAGACAAAGTCTCTAAAGAAAAGAAAGAGATTTTCTTCAAAGATAAAGTCCCTCAAAATGAAGAGACAAAGACTCAAGTCTCTCACAATAAAAGGAAGAGATAAGATTCTCAAATTGAAGAGACAAAGACTGTCACACCCCGTTCACACTGAACCGGGCCAGTGACCGAGTTAACACCGGTTAACCCAAACCTGCCAGGATCATCAGATACTGTATTCCACCACAGTATACACAAAACTAATATAAACTCATCAGATCAGTGGAAGACTAAGTTTTACCTGTGAATAATCCCATAATACTTGATACCCGATTTGTGATACAATAATTATATACATTTGGGCCCGAAGGCATGATATTTACACAATAAAAATAAAGTTCAATTATCAAGTACATAAGGGAATCCACCAAAACAATCAGAGTACACAGCTCGGCTCGGTATCAAGGCTAGAGCTCAGCTCGGCATCAAGGGTTGAGCCCATATCGGTATCACATAGTAGAGCTCAGCTCGGCCTCAGAAGTGGAGCTCAGCACGGCCTCAAAGGTGGAGCTCAGCTCGGCCTCAGAACTGCTGTCCCGTAGCATAACTCTCGCACGAGCAGTCAGTGCCGTGCTCTAACTCCTCAGGGGTCCACAATCCTCTTCAGGAAACTCGACTGTGGGACCCACCCCGTGATCCTCAGATGTATGACCTGCAAAATCATCTAAAAATAGGCGTATACGTGGGATGAGCTCACTAGCTCAGTAAGTAGAAAGATGGACCACACAGCAGTCCACACATCACAACACATCATATGCACTACATGCCATGCTATACATTTTAAATCACATCCACCTAAGCAACATTACTAAGTCCTTGGTTTTAGTGCTACTACAACCACAGTGCGCGTATACTCCAGGTACGAGCCGCGAACTCCCTCCCGCGATATGCCCATAGGGCTGTTAGAGAAGGCCCACCGTGAGTACTCGGAAAAGTAAAGACAATGCCATCCACCGGCTCTCAACAGAAATGTAAATGACTGAAAATAAAGGTGCTGACTCCAGCAATTTAAAAGCAGTACGATTGGCCCTCTTGAATGTACCACCGGGGTTGCTGACTATCCTAATGACCAGCCGGGCGTAATGTCTAACCGCCACAGTGACCCGACAACCGCGACCACTGCTTCCCCCCAAATGGTAACCCAACACCTTAACCCCTGTTGGGAAGGGTCGTAGCACGGGAAGATGATAATCTTAATACCGCATGCTCCTATATGACAATAGTACGATTGCATAGTGCCTCCGTGTCCCATTCCACGGGCCACCAATGCACTCGTCTCCAAGCCGACTACGGCATCTAGTCTATCAATGCAACATGCACCATGATGTCCACATTCAACATATAAACATCTCATTCAATTGGCATTTGGAAAGTAAACATAGCACATATGCACATCAATGTGTGGAATGACTAATCTACATAGCATATTCGTGATGGTATGACTAGACTAGATATAATTAAATGAATGCCAAACAATGCCTTGAAATAAGGCCAAACGTCCTCTCCCCACTTACTTGTAGCGTACAAGGATTCCCGCTCGGTACGGGTGAGATCCGGTGCGAATCGGGTAGGATTTGGTGAACCTAACATAATTGAGCGGGGTTAGTACTTCACCATTTTAGGATCAAAATTAATGAAATCGGATGACAAAATTGTGTTTAGAACATCAAAATAAGGTCACACGTCCAATTTGGGTCCAATCGGACATAAGGATCACCCTCGGGGCCACACGGGTGGGTCAGACAGGTGGGCAGTCTGGCCCACCGGTCCTACCCACCGGTTGGGACCGGCGGGTAGGGGCCCGCCGGTATGGCCCACCGGTTCCACCCGCCGGTTGGGCCAGGGGCCCCTGCTAGGACCGGCGGGTAGGATGGGCAGCCGGTTGGCCCACCGGTTGGGCCCGTCGGTTGTGCCCGAAGGCCCCCTGCCTTCTCAGGTGGGTGCCCACAGGCGGGTAGGGGCCCACCGGTTGCACCCACCGGTCTTGGCGGGAAACACCCTGTTTCTTTCCCATTTTCTCCATTCTTTGGGGAATCAAATGGGGCTTTTCCCCACCCATTCTTCACACCTTCAAGGTCCTATACGATGGTTCTAACCTAGATCTAGGTTAGATTCAAGTGATGGGAAACCATCTTACCTTCTTTGCTCAAGAACAACCTCAAACCCTCCAAATCACTTCAAACCCACAATGCTTCTTCCACCTTGTCAATATCTCTTCAAATCCTTCAAGATCAACACATAAATCATCTATTAAACCTTAGATTCATCATTTCAAAGGGGATTTACAAGATCTCAAGAAACCATACTCGAATCAAGGGTTTAAAGCTTGGGTATAGTGAATGTTCACAAAACCCAACTTTGCTTACCTCTAACTATAGATCTAGAGTTGAAGATCACTCTCCTGGCGCCGGAATGGGAAGATCAAGCTTCGGCACCGCTGAAATCCTTCCCTTCTTCCTCTTCATTCTCTTCCCTTCTTCTTCCCTTTCTTTTCTCTCTCCTATTCTCACCAACGTACGGGTGACATAAATGGAAAGAAAGAAAAACATAAAGCTATATATATAATTCCTAATTAAGTGAATAGTGCACATGGATGGGTCACTCAGGTGGGTGGGTGCACCCACCTGTCCGCCCACCTGAGGGCCAAAACTTGGGATTTTGACAGGGTTCGGGCCTCGACACGAACCCCACCCCTGGCATACGATGTAGCATACGTATATATCTTAAAATACGGCTATAATACCTGCTTTATCCGTATATGGCCTTATGGTAGGTGCATGTACACGGCTTGGGCACTCCCGTCTCTTCTGGCACTGGCTCGGACTTGTCGGGCCAGCCGGTGTTTAAGGTCACCCGTGCCATCATAGCCCATAAGGAACCCGCTCTAATTTCCTCTGGCTCGGTTCCTGCATGGTCAAACCGGTTCAACCGCGAAATCAGACCGGGTTTAAGAAGCAGGGTATTACATTACCCCCCTTCTGAAAATTTTCATCCTCGAAATTGCGTACCTGGTTGATAAAAAAGGTGAGGGTATTTGGATTTCATTTCATCCTCTACCTCCCAAGATGCTTCTTCAAGTGAATGATCAGCCCATCGCACCTTTACATAGGAAATGGAGCGATTGCGAAGGGTTTTCACCTTCCGGTCTAAAATTTCAGCTGGCTGTTCTGTATAGGTCATATCAGCTTCTAGGTACTCTGGTTCCACGGGTAGTACATGAGATGGATCATGCACGTATCTCTTCAGCATGGATACGTGGAATACATTGTGAACATCCCCAAGAGAAGGTGGCAGAGCAAGCATGTAGGCTACTGAGCCAACCGGGATAAGATCTCAAATGG
Source organism: Macadamia integrifolia (assembly GCF_013358625.1). Classification (NCBI taxonomy): domain Eukaryota; kingdom Viridiplantae; phylum Streptophyta; class Magnoliopsida; order Proteales; family Proteaceae; genus Macadamia; species Macadamia integrifolia. The sequence continues at coordinate 150,678 of NW_024870576.1, forward strand.
TCCAATGTATCTTGGGCTCAACTTCCCCTTTCTGTGAAACCTTTGCAAACCTTTAGTAGGAGAGATCTTGAGAAATACCTTTTCTCCTGGCTAAAATTCAATATCTTTTCTGCGGGTGTCCGCATAGCTCTTTTGACGGGACTGAGCTGCTTTAATCCGTTCTCTAATAACGTCGACTTTGTCACAAGTCATTTGGATCATCTCAGGTCCTAACATTCGACGTTCGCCTACCTCATCCCAATACAAAGGAGTCCTGCACTTTCTGCCATATAACGCCTCATACGGAGCCATTCCAATTGTAGCTTGGTAACTGTTGTTATATGCAAACTCCATAAGAGGTATATATTCTTCCCAACTGCCACTCATCTCCATTGTGCATGCCCTGAGCATGTCCTCTAATATCTGAATGGTTTGCTCCGACTGACCATCCGTCTGTGGGTGAAAAGCAGTACTCAAATTCAGCTGTGATCCCAAGGCACGCTGTAAGCTTTTCCAAAATCTGGAAGTGAACCTTGGGTCCCTATCTGAAACAATGCTCACTGGCACTCCATGTAAACGCACTATGTTGTCCATGTAAAGTTGTGCTAGTTTGGTCATGGAGAACTTGGTCTTGATAGGAATAAAATGAGCAGTCTTGGTAAGCCGATCCACGATCACCCATATCGCGTCCATTCCCTTAGGTGTACTTGGTAGTCCGGTGACAAAGTCCATAGTAATCCTTTCCCACTTCCATTACTGGGAGTGGCTGAAGAGTACCATAAGGTCGATGCCTTTCAGCTTTTACTTTCTGGCAGGTAAGACAAGTCGCCACATACAAAGCTATGGTGACTTTCATGTTTGGCCACCAGTAACTTTGTTTGAGGTCTTTGTACATTTTGGTACTTCCTGGATGAAGTGAGTACTCGGAGCTATGTGCTTCTCGCACTATCTTGTCTTGTATATCCAAATCATCGGGTACACACAATCTGTCTCGAAACATCAATGCCCCATCACTGGCTAAAGCAAAATTTGGGTCGTTTATGGTCTGATCTTGAACCTTATCTCTGATCCGCTGCAATTCAGGATCCAAAGGTTGCTTCATTATCACCTCTTGCCTAATTGCCGGATGCACCTGTAGAGCCGTCAAGGATACAGTCAACCATTTAAGGTTTTCTGGTTGAGGTTCAAGCTCTAAGGTTGCCCCTTCATATAAGAGGGTTTCGTCCATTAGCATCGCCTCTTGCATGAGTGGTGGATTGACTACTAAGTATGAGAGCGACACAGTCTGTGTCTTCCGACTCAATGCATCTGCCACTACATTAGCCTTGCCGGGATGATACTGAATGTCGCAGTCATAATCCTTCATGAGTTCAAGCCATCTCCTCTGTCTCATGTTCAAATCCTTCTGGGTGAAGAAGTACTTCAGGCTTTTGTGATCACTGTATATCTCGCACTTCTCCCCATACAAATAATGTCGCCAGATCTTAAGGGAAAAAATGACTACAGCTAGTTCCAAGTCATGAGTGGGGTAATTCTTCTCATACTCCTTTAGTTGTCGGGATGCATACGCTATTACCTTACCGCGTTGCATGAGAACACAACCCAAACCAACTTTGGAAGCATCGGTATGAACTATCATTCCACCTGTGCCTTCAGGAATAGTCAGCACAGGGGCAGTCACCAACCTTTCTTTCAATTCCTGGAAGCTCTTCTCACATTCCTCTACCCAGTCGAATTTCACACCCTTTTTAGTCAACTTGGTCATTGGCGCTGAGATCCGAGCAAAATTCTCAATGAAGCGCCGGTAGTATCCAGCCAAACCCAAGAAGCTTCTAATTTCGGTAACATTCTTGGGGCTTTCCCATTCCACTACTGCTTTCACCTTAGCATGATCTACTTCGATTCTGGCTTTAGACACTACGTGCCCCAGGAATCCAACTTGTTCAAGCCAGAATTCACACTTACTGTACTTGGCAAACAACTGTTGATCCCTCAACCTCTGTAACACCATCCTCAAGTGTTGAGTGTGCTCCTCTTCGGTCTTGGAGTAGATCAAGATATCGTCAATAAAAATAATTACCCATTTGTCGAGCACATCCTGAAATACTCGATTCATTAGATCCATGAATGCTGCCGGTGCATTGGTTAACCCGAAAGATAACACTAGGAACTCATAGTGACCGTATCGAGTCCTAAATGCTGTTTTGGGTATATCACTACTCTTTATCTTGAGCTGATAATAGCCGGACCGAAGGTCTATCTTTGAAAATACTCTGGCTCCCTGCAACTGATCAAATAAATCATCAATGCGTGGCAATGGATACCGGTTCTTAATGGTTAGCTTATTCAACTCCCGGTAATCTATGCACATACGCAAACTACCATCCTTCTTTTTGACAAACAACACCGGGGCACCCCAAGGTGAAACACTTGGGCGAATAAACCCCTTTTCTAATAATTCCTGCAACTGCATCTGCAACTCCTTCAATTCAGCTGGTGCCATCCTGTATGGAGCCTTAGATACCGGAGCTGCTCCAGGAGTCAAGTCTATGGCAAACTCCAACTCTCTATCAGGTGGTAAATGCATCAGATCATCTGGGAAAACATCGGGAAACTCTTTAACCACCTTTACCTCTTCTAGAGGTGTAATCCTTGCATCAACATCAAGTACCAATGCCAAGTAACCATGACATCCACTTTCTAGCAATTTTACCGCTTGAAGAGCAGAGACAAGGACCTTCTTCCCTCTTTTCATGGGATCTGCTCGGTATACCAATTCTTTCCCCTCGTCATCTGTCACCCTTATCAGCTTTTCAGCACAGATCACATTAGCTCGATGAGCCGACAACCAATCCATACCCAATATAACATCAAAATTCTGCATATTAAACTTAATGAGTTGCGCATCAAGATTTTTCCCACTAATTTCCACTGGGCACGGCCCATACACTTCCTTCAACTGTGCAACTTTACCAGTAGGCATACTAACAATCATTCCATGGTCTAGGATCCTAGGTGACATCCCAAGTTTCTCTACAAATCTCTTAGCTGCGAATGAATGAGTAGCTCCTGAATCGAATAAAACATAGGCTGGTATGCCTGATATGGGTAGGATACCTAGTATAACAATGCATATAATTTCAGCAGGTCATCAATATTAATCATAATGAATTTCTTAATTTAAAATGTACCTGTAACTACTTCTGTACTGGCCTCAGCTTCCTCGGCTGATAGAGCATACATCCTTCCCTGCGGTTGATTCCCTCGAGGTAAGGGAGGTCGGTACACAGAGGGCTGACTGGAGGGCAAGGCTGGTCTGGCCCGATAGTCTTTCGCATAATGCCCATACGAATGGCAGTTGAAGCAACAAATCTGAGATGTCGGAACTGGAGCGGGGCCCCTCTGCACTTGACCCGTTGCAGATGGAGGTCGAGGTGGCCTTGGAGCTGTAGGTGCCACACTAGTGTTCAGGCGAAAAGAGGTGGAACCCGAACCACCAACTGGTCTAGGAGGCTAGCCAGATAGCCTATAGGGCTGCCTATACATAGGCTCAGAACTGTATGATCCGCGATATGCCTTGGAGGAATTTTCCATATCTGGGAATGGATTTGTTCTCTTCCACAGTCCAAGGGTGAGGGACTGTTCACCCTTTTGCTTATCTTCCATGGTCTTGGCCTTCTGCACAATCTGGCCATATTCGGTCAAATCCAGTACCTCAAGTGCAGACCCAATAGATGCCTTTAGGCCTTTTAGGAACCTTACTGCCTTCTCTTCAGCTGTCCTCATGTGCCTTGGGGCAAAATGGAACAAACTCTCGAATTGTTGTTGGTACTCAAGGACAGTCTTACCTCCTTGAGTTAAGGCCATGAACTCAGTCTCCTTTCAGTCTCTGAAACTGCGCGGATAATGGTTGTCCAAGAACAATTCCTTGAACTGCTCTCAAGTGGGTTTTGGATGAGCAGCCAACAATATAGGCTTGGAGGCTTGCCACCAAGAATTTACCTCTTTCTTGAGTTGCAAACCAGCACAAATGAGTTTCTGTGCATCCGTGCACTCAAGCACCTCAAATATCTTCTCTAATTCTTGGATCCATTGATCTGGTTCCAGAGGATCACTCCCCACCTTAGAGAATACAGGTGGTAAGTTCCTCTTGAATGACTCCACTACCCTTGACGTATTACTCGCCGCCGGGAAGTTAGGAGCATAGGCAGGATAGTAGGAGTATGGAGGAGGCATCCCATATTGAGGAACACTGAATGGTGGGATTGGGGGTGTAACTCCCACTTGTGGTCCCGTTCCCGACCCTACAGGCGGGTCCTGTGGAGTGAGTACCTGGGGAGGTTGACCCGGTTGAGAAAAGTCCAACTGTTGCTAGATAGCAATCATAAATGCTTACTGTTGCTGAAGCATTTGTTGCTGAAAAGCTTGTTGGGACTGCTGAACTATAGTAGCAACATCTCCCGGTGTAATGACCGGTGGAGGGTCCAGGAGTGTAGTCATAGGTGGGTCCCCATGTGCCCCCCCTGACCAAGGGCCTCTAGAGGTAGTGGAGGTGAGGTATGCCCCACAGAGCGGGACCTCCTGGGATTTTGTAGTCGACCGACCAGACGAGGACCCCGCGAGGTACCTCGGGCATTACTACCGGATCTGGTATGTACCATTGTATTCCTGTACCTAGAACATATCACCCACCACACTGGTTAAACACCGTAGAATTGATTTTGGCACACAAGTTTATGCCATCACATAAGGTGTGGTAGTGTATGATAGCCTGTAAATAACCGCAGCTTAATTCCAAGATACAGGGCAAAGGCCCCAACAGGTATGTCAATGGTCCCACTTGACCATAGCACATTAATCATAGGAATAATAATCAATAATGAGGATCAATGTAATCATGCTAGGAGGAGAGATGGAAAGAAAAGAAAAAGAAAAAAAAAATTTTCAAAATTTCCAAATTTTTCACAATTGGTGGGCTGCACCGGCGGGTAGGGGCCCGCCGGTCGAGCCCGCCGGTCCTAGTGCCTCAAACCGACGGGTGGTACCGGCGGGTAGGGGCCCGCCGGTAATACCCGCCGGTCTTGCCCGTGTAAAAACACGAACAGGGCCCTACAGGCCCTGTTCTGTCTTGTCCCTTTCCCCAGCTCTTTTCTCTTTCTTCCTCTCTTCCTTGGGTGATCTTGGAGGTCTCCTCGGCGCTTCTACTCGCGAGTCTACTCATCAACTCGGCGCTTTAGAGAAGAGTCAACCCTCCCTCCTTCAAGTAAGTTCCTCCTTTTCTTTTCTCAGAATTTCCCCTTTGAGGTAAAATGCATGTGTAAGCTTCACTTTAGGTTGTCTTTCCATATTTTTCTCCATAGAATAGCATTTCCATGTGATTGTGATGCCTCTACTATGGTCATTTGTAGTTTATTTGGATTTTATCCCCTTCATTTGGAGAAAACCCCAAATCGTGCCCTAGGTTTCCAAATTTGGGGGTTTCTTAAATTTTTACTCCTTTTCTCCAATTGATAACTCCTTTGTGATGCATTCCATTTGATTTGTGCTAGATATGCTTTAGATTTCATGAATCATCCATTATGCTTGGAATCCCCATGTATTTCCATGAAAATCCCTCTTTTTGTATTGGTTTCCTTGATTTTCATCCCATACTTGTATTCATGGAACTCCATAGTCTATTTGGGTATGTTCTTGCACTTTCGTGATCCCACTACTATGTCATTTCGTCTTAGTCCTATGGTTTCCGATTGTTCTCCATTATGTTCGAATTTGCACATTGGAATTGAATCCCCTCGTTTTATTTATGCTCTTTGCTTTTGCTGTCATTTTACTGTTTTCGCATGTTTCTCTACATTGTCACCTACCGTGCATCATATCCATTAGCTCCCTATCGTTTCTAGCTTGTCACCGTTCCCGTTTTGCATGAATTTGGTTTTGGATTTCCCCTTTTTAATGCTGCTGTCAGTTTCCTTTCTGTACTCACCCTATTTTCTTTTCTTCTTGCCAGGATGTCATCTCGCACCGGCAAAGGACCATCATCCTCTGGCGTACGACGTAAGACCACCGCTTCTAAGCGGAAGAGTGCGGAGACCAGCTCTTCAGCTCCTCGCACAGGGAGACCCGGACCTGCCCGGTCTGACCCTTCAGACTATGATGAGGAGCACTTCCTTAGTGCAGAGGCAGCAGCCAACTGGCCTAACTTCCTGAAGGGGTCAGTGATGATGGAGAAGACCGTGGTAGTCGAGGACTTCCACAAGGCTCGGCTTCAGGAGAGGTTCTCAGCATTGGGCTGGGACTCTATTCTTCATGTAGACCGACCATGCTACGAGCAGCTAGTCCGTCGGTTCTACTGCAACTTGGAGGTGTCGTATCCGTACAGGGAGTTCACCATTAGCAGCTTGGTGAAGGGGGTAGACATCCAGCTGACGGTGGGCACCTTGGCCAGCATCCTGGGTATATCAGCGGCTGGACACCGATACTATAGTCCTCCCAGGAGTAAGCCTCTGGGACCGTTCATGAGCCTGGCGACACCGGACTTCATCTACGAGACCATCTGCGACAGTAATACCCGTCCGGAGTCCGAGACGTCCTTCTACCCTGAGGTTCGTCTATTTGCTCGGTTGGTCTAGTTCAACCTGCTCCCCAAAGGGGGTCATCGGAACCAGGTGGGTTTCCTGGCGGCTTTCATTGCATTCTGTATCTATACGGCTGCAGAGGGAGACGACGAGCACCTATGCCTTCCGTACATTATCCTCAGGACGATGGAGCACCACACTTCCCACCCTGAGGATGGAGGATTCCCCTATGGTAGGATCCTCACTAGGATCTTCGAGTTCTTTGGGGTGGACTTGAGGGGCGAGGAGGGGAAGACCCCGGTTGATAGGTTGACCGGAGTAAACTCCTGAGGATGGGTCTCCAGACCCTCATGGATTCACATCCGAGAGCAGGAGCTCAGAGAGGTAGGGGTAGGAGGGCTGCCCCTATAGAGGATGTCCACATGGAGGAGGAGTCCAGTGAGGAGGACGAGGACTACATTCCTCAGGACGAGGAGGAGGATCTGATGGGTGGCGGCATCCTTGAGGAGGCGCCTCAGGAGTGGAGAGGTCCTGGTCCCAGTTCTTCCAGAGCTGCAACCTCACCACATGGAGCCCCACCACCTGGGAGTGGTGTCTACGACTTCGAGGGAATGATGTCCTCCATGCGGGCCTTACAGGATGGCTAGGTTCAGCTACTGAGATGGCTGGATGAGAGTGCCTCCAGGGAGGAACACATCCTGGAGAGGCAGGCCACCTTGGATGATTCCTTCCTTAGGCTAGGTCAGGACTTGGACACCACGGCCAACGCTATCTCAGCAGATTTTGGCCGGCTTCGAAGGGATGTACGGCTGGTGAACGCAAGGTTTGACTATTACGATCACCACCTCAACGTCAACTCTAGGCCTTCGGCGAACGTGGTGATCATCGATGATGACGACGATGACCAGTGAGGGCTTGGCTCACCCACACCAGCTGTTTACCTATTTTCCCTTTTTATAGACGTTGTTGTATATTTCATTTCTTATCATTCCTTGTATTTACCCTGTAACTGGATTCATTTATGGAATAATATATTTTTGGATAGTGGATTTTGTGGTGAATTCAGATGTGGAATACTTGTGTAGTTTAGTTGTGTATTTTGCTACTTGATCATTGTTATTTCATATTATATGTTGTTTGTGTAAAATTTCTTAAAATCCCATTTTACGCCGTTATGTTGCCGAAATTTCGTCAAAGTAGTACTCTATAGGTTATATCACCAACCTAATTACCTTTTATCTATACTCACGCATGCCATGAATGCAACATATAATGCAACCCTTTTTAATACTCCATTCTTTGGCTTTTACTCTTTAAAGCTTTTATATTAACCTAACCCCATTTCCCTATTATAGAGTCTATGGGATTCTAATGGTATGCTGCGAGTGAAGCAGAGCATCAAGCTCTGATACCATCGTTTATCACACCCCGTTCTCACAGAACCGGGCCAGTGGCTGAGTTAACACCGGTTAACCCAAACCTGCTAGGATCATCAGATACTGTATTCCACCACAGCATACACACAACTAATATAAACTCATCAGATCAGCGGAAGACTAAGTTTTACCTGTGAATAATCCCATAATACTTGATACCCGGATAGTGATACAATAATTATACACATTTAGGGCCGAAGGCATGATATTTACACAAAAAGAATAAAATTCAATTATCAAGTACGTAAGGAAATCCACAAAAACAATCAGAGTACACAGCTCGGCTCGGTATCAAGGCTAGAGCTCAGCTCGGCATCACGTAGTAGAGCTCAGCACGGCCTCAGAGCTACTGTCCCGCAGCACAACTCTCGCACGAGCAGTCGGTGCCGTGCTCTAACTCCTCAAGGGTCCACCAGTCCTCTTCAGGAAACTCGACTGTGGGGCCCACCCCATGCTCCTCAGATGTATGACCTGCAAAATCATCTAAAAAGGGGCGTATACGTGGGATGAGCTCACTAGCTCAGTAAGTGGTAAGTTGGACCAGACAGCAGTCCACACATCACAACACGTCATATGCACTACATGCCATGCTATACATTTTAAATCACATCCACCTAAGCAACATTACTAAGTCCTTGGTTTTAGTGCTACTACAACCACAGTGCGCGTATACTTCGGGTATGAGCCGCGAACTCCCTCCCGCGATACGTCCATAGGGCTGTCGGAAAAGGCCCACCGTGAGTACACAGAAAAGTAAAGACAATGCCGTCCATCGGCTCTCAACAGAAATATAAATGACTGAAAATAAAGGTGCTGACTCCAGTAATTTAAAAGCAGTACGATTGGCCCTCTTGAATGTACCACCGGGGTTGCCGACTGTCCTACATGACCCGTCGGGCGTTATGTCTAACCGCCACAGTGACCCGACGACCGCGACCACTGCTTCCCCCCAAATGATAACCCAACACCTTAACCCCTGTTGGGAAGGGTCCTAGCACGAGATGGTGAAAATCCTAATACCGCATGCTCTGATATGACAATAGTACGATTGCATAGTGCCTCCGTGTCCCATTCCACGGGCCACCAATGCACTCGTCTCCAAGCCGACTACGGCATCTAGTCTATCAATGCAACATGCACAATGATGTCCACATTTCACATATAACATCTCATTCAATTGGCATTTGGAAAGTAAACATAGCACATATGCACATCAATGTGTGGGATGACTAGACTACATAGCATATTCATGATGGCATGACTAGACTAGATATATTTAAATGAATGCCAAACAATGCCTTGAAACAAGGCCAAACGTCCTCTCCCCACTTACTTGTAGTGTACAAGGATTCCCGTTCGGTACGGGTGAGATCCGGTGCGAATCGGGTAGGATTTGGTGAACCTAACATAATTAAGCGGGGTTAGTACTTCACCATTTGAGGATCAAAATTAATGAAATCTGATGACAAAATCGTGTTTAGAACGTCAAAAGAAGGTCACACGTCCGATTTGGGTCCAATTGGACATAAGGATCACCCTCGGGGCCACACGGGTGGGTCAGACAGCTGGGCTGTCTGGCCCACCGGTCCAACCCACCGGTTGGGACCGGTGGGTAGGGGTCCGCCCGTATGGCCCACTGGTTGGCCCATCGGTTGGGCCCACCGGTTGTGCCCGAAGGCCTCCCTGCCTTCTCAGGTGGGTGCCCACAGGCAGGTAGGGGCCCACCGGTTGCACCCACCGGTCTTGACGGGAAACACCCTGTTTCTTCCCAACTTTCTCCATTCTTTGGGGATTCAAATGGGGCTTTTCCCAACCCATTCCTCACACCTTCAAGGTCCTATAGGATGGTTCTAACCTAGATCTAGGTTAGATTCAAGTAATGGGAAACCATCTTACCTTCTTTGCTCAAGAACGACTTCAAACCCTCCAAATCACTTCAAACCCACCATGCTTCTTCCACCTTGTCAATATCTCTTTAAATCCTTCAAGATCAACACATAAATCATCTATTAAACTTTAGATTCATTATTTCAAAGGGGATTTACAACATCTTAAGAAACCATACTCGAATCAAGGGTTTAAAGCTTGGGTACGGTGAATGTTCACAAAACCCAACTTTGCTTACCTCTAACTGTAGATCTAGAGTTGAAGATCACTCTCCCGGCACTGGAATGGGAAGATCAAGCTTCGGCGCCGCTAAAATCCGTCCCTTCTTCCTCTTCCTTCTCTTCCCTTCTTCTTCCCTTTCTTTTCTCTCTCCTCTTTACTATCCTCACCAATGTACGGGTGACATAAATGGAAAGAAAGAAAAAAAACATAAAGCTATATATATAATTCCTAATTAAGTGAATAGTGCACATGGATGGGTCACTCAGGTGGGTGGGTGCACCCACCTGTCCGCCCACCTGAGGGCCAAAACTTAGGATTTTGACAGGGTTCGGGCCTCGGCACAAACCCCACGCCTGGCATACGATGTAGCATACGTATATACCTTAAAATACAGATATAATACCTGTTTTATCCGTACATGGCCTTATGGTAGGTGCATGTACACGGCTTGGGCACTCCCGTCTCTTCTGGCACTGGCTCGGACTTGTTGGGCTAGTCGGTGTTTAAGGTCACCCATGCCATCATAGCCCATAAGGAACCCGCTCTAATTTTCTCTGGCTCGGTTCCTGCATGGACAAACCGGTTCAACCGCGAAATCAGACCGGGTTTAAGAAGCGGGGTATTACACCCCCACTACAGACATCACAGATAAAACAGAGATGAAGAAGTGTGAAGACGATGCTAAAGCAGTGAATGCACTTCTAGGCTCCATAGTGAGCAATGAGTTTGTAAAAGTGGTCGGCTGCACAACATCAAGGACATATAGGACAAGTTAAAGAGTGTTCATGAGGGAGATGATAAAATCAAAGAGGCGAAGCTGCAACACCATAGAAATTTATTTGAAAGTTTGAAAATGTATGAGGGAGAGACCATTGATCAGTTTATGAGCAAGGTAAACGAAATCATCAATTCTATTAGAGAGTTAGGAGAAGAGGTAAAGGATGCAGTGGTGGTGAAGAAAATATTAAGATCTTTACTTGACTTGTACAATCCTAAGGTGTCTGCCATTGAAGGATCTAAAGACTTGAACAGAATGAAATTAGATGAACTACATGGAACTCTAATTGCTTATGAGATGAGGATGGTCAAGCCCAAGCCCACAGAAAAGGAAGCTGCCTTCAAAGCTTTGAAGAAATTGAAAATCAATGAAGATAGTGAACAAAAAGATTCTGATGATGAGTTAATAGCTTACTTGGCTAGGAAACTCAAGAAAGGTAGAGGTAAATACAAAGGAAAACTTTCTTTGAAGTGTTTCAATTGTGATAGTATAGGGCACTTCACTTCCAAGTGTCCAAAGAATGATAAATTGAGTGACTCTGAGGATGAAGATGCTCAAGAAAGGAAAGAAGAAGTTTATTTCTAAAAGAAGAAACTTCAAGAAGAAAAGCTTGTTGGGAAACATGTCCACACTCCTTGCCATGTTTTGGTGTTAACAAACAAACATACATCTTTAACTTGGTTTGATAAAGTGTGATTAGCTTGAAGAAACACTTAGAAGGTCGAATCAAGACATGAAGCTTAAAGACATGAAACAACAAACAAGAAGGAAAGAAGATGAAGGGCGAAAGAATGGAAGGTTCAAGTGAAGAAGAAGACCACTAGGATAGATTAGTAATTTTTAATGTAATTTGTAATTTTCACATACTTATATGCACTCACCTCATGCATGTGCATTGCATCATATTAGAATGACCATAGAGCATGCCTTGACCAGGTATGGAAAGTCTCTAAGTGGTGTGGAACACACAGTAACCTGACTCAAGGGTATTTTAGGGAATCTTAAAATTAGTATTAGGAGATGAATCCTTCATAGAAGTTGTAGGAAATTTATTTGTGATTCCAACGCAACTGATCTCAGATCATTCTGAAGTCGGACCAAAACGTTATGGTAAAAAAACTGATGACTGGTCAGTATGATAGCATTCTATCAAAACAGAGCATGTCATGTGGCGGTCGACCGGCTGGAAGCCCCGATCGACTGGACCTGTCCGAGACCATAGGTGCTCGACCGGCTGAAAGTGTCGGTCGACCGGTGACTACCTGGAAGTGCCCTAAAGGCTATATTTTGCCTACAACGGCTCTTGGCGGTCGACCGGCTACAGATGGCGGTTGGCCGGTGGACCCAGAATATGTCCATTAGAGCCTGATTCCCTGCCTAAAATGCTTCACTAAGTTCACCTATAAATACCCAAATCACTCTTAATTAAATATTTATTAAGAAAGAGCTTTAAGAGCATTGTTGCAAGCATTAAAGAAGTTTATTTCTACTTGAGTTATTCTATTACACAAATCCCAAACAAGAGGCTCAAGTCTCAATCAAAGTCCTCTACTCTCTCCTGTGCAAGTCAAAGCCGTAAGAGAGGACTTTACAAAAGGTGCATCACTCATCATTTATTATTCATTCTCATCATTTCCACCACACTTGAGGTATTCCTCTTATTCCACTATTTCCTATTAATTTCTGTTTTTACAATTCTAGACTGTACTTAGGATTGTAAGGATTCTCTTATCCTAAAAAGAGAAAGGTCTCTCTCTACCTCTAAAAGAGATTGTAAAGGCGTATCTTTGCCTGGAAAGGAGATTTGTAAGGATACTCTTATCCGTAAAATGATTGTAAAAGTTTTCTTCCCTACCTACTGTACTGAAAGGGAGAACTAGTGGAATACTTTACAAGAGGATTCTTGTAGGGAGTGGACTAGACTCGAATTGAGTCGAATCACTATAAATCTTGTGTTGTGGTTGTTCTTATTTTATTTTCTCTGCATTATTTTAACTTGCTGTCACACGAGTGACCTATTTATCGAAAAGAGTCTAATTCCACTAGTATAACCTATTCACCCCCCCTCTAGGTTATTTCAATTGTATCAGAGTGGGAGCTCAATTTATTTAAGACTATATCGTCTTAATAGTGAGTTAAAGACCATGGTCACATTCCAAGGACCACTAGAAGGCATGAACGCCTCAAGACCCCCGTACTTTAATGGAGAGAACTTTTCTTTCTGGAAGTGCAGATTCAAGAATTTTGTGTGTGGTCACAACATTCTTGTATGGAGAGCCATAGAGAATGGACCATACACCATCACCAAGAGAGTTGATGGAAAGACAGTACCGAAGGATAAAGGAGAATGGACGGCTGAAGATATCACCCTCATCCAGTACAACTTCCGTGCTATTACGTTCCTTCAATGTGCCCTCAATGAACAAGAGTTCAACCGAGTCATTGCATGTGACACGGCTAAAGAAATTTGGGATATGCTTCTTGTCACACACGAAGGTACAACAGAGGTAAAAGAAAGAAAGGTAGACCAACTCGTTTCTGATTACGAATCCTTCTCTATGAAAGAAAATGAGTCGATAACTTCTATGTTTACTAGATTTACTGATATTGTGAATAATCTTAAAGGTTTAGGCAAGACTTATACTAACGCTGAAAAAGTCAGAAAAATCTTAAGAGCCTTACTTACAGCTTGGAGACCCAAGAAAACAGCAATAAAAGAAGCCAAAGATTTGACGAAAATCTCCTTGGACTACTTGCTTGGATCTCTACAAACACATGAAGTAAAGTTGAACGCCGACAAACCAAATTCTAAGAAAAGGAGAACCATAGCTCTAAAATCAACTCAACCTATCGAAGAAGTAAGTGATGATGAAGAAGATGAAGAATTCGACATAGAAAAGGAAATTTCACTCATCACGAGGAAATTCAACAAATTCCTCAAAAAGAAAGGAAGATTTTAACACAAGAACAAATCCTACGGTGACAAATCCTATGGGGAAAAAGGTAAAACAAAAATTAAACCCAAGGAAATCCCTTCTAAAGACATAGTTTGTTTTGAATGCAGAAAGCCTGGACACTTCAGAACTGAATGCCCAAATAAATCAAAAAGAAAGGCTTATACAGCCACATGGGACTCAAGTGATGATGAGGAGAAGAGTGAATTTGGAGAAGAAGTCACCAACCTTGCCTTGATGGCCATCGGAGATGAAGAACAAGAGGTATGTGAAATTCAACCTGAACTTTTAAGGGACTCTAATGAGGAACTTCAAGAAGCCTTCGAGGCCTTATATGAAGAAAGTATAAAATTAGAGTTTGATAAAAATAAACTTGAAAAAGAGGTTGAAATACTAAATAAGAGAGTGGAGGCACTAACCTCAAAGGTAAGTGAACTGGAGGAAGAAAACCTCAAGTTGAACTCCACCCTCTGCACCTTTATCCAGGGGCAAAAGAACCTTGACAATCTTCTTGATTCTCAAAGGAAGGGTCCAAATGAAAGAGAAGGACTGGGTTATAATGGACAAAATCCATCTAGAAATGGGAATCCAAGAAAGGGTGACCAAAGAAACCAACCATCCACCTCTTACATTAAATGTAGTTTTTGTAAAAAGACAGGACACTCCATAAACCAATGTCACTCCAAGAAAAAGAAGAAACCCAACTCTCAAACTGAGAGATCAAGAGTTAGCCATGCCTGCTACTACACAACCCTAAGAAGGCAATATAGGTCTCAAGAAAACTCTAGACCTATGCCTAAGAATAGAAAATTCCAACCTCAAAGAGAATACTCCTTTGAGAGGTCCCAAAGACAATTCCAAGGGTACAAGAACTATCCTAGGGAGACTTATAGACCACAAGGGAAATACCAAAACCAAGAACTCTATAGAGTTCAAAGATACTATACTCCTCAAAGATCAAATGGATCTTATGAAAAGCAGAGGACTTAAAGAAACCAAAAGCCATTCCAAAGGCAGAACCAAAGTCCTAAAAAGTACAAAACCATTTGGGTTCCAGTCGAGAAGTTTGACACTAATAATGATGGACCCATGAGATTATGGGGACCAATGTACGATTAAATTTCTGTTATAGGTTTGCTTGAAGAATAAGGTGGAAGCTGAATGGGTCATCGACAGTGGATGCTCCAAACACATGACATCCAACAAGAACCTATTCTCAAGCTTACGGGACTACGATGGAGGATGGGTCTCCTTTGGAGATGACAACAAAGGAAAGATTGCTGGTATTGGAAAAATAAAACTTGGAGGTATTTCAATCTCAAACGTTTACTTTGTGAAAAATTTGAACTATAATCTCCTAAGTGTAAGTCAATTATGTAGCATTGGATACAAAGTAGAATTCAATGTCTCCCATTGTTGCATCAAAGATGCAACTGATAATCTAATACTGAAAGGGTCTAGGAAAAAAAATATTTATGTTTGTATACTTGACGAAGTAAGTTCCTAAAATACATGCTTGGTTTCTAACCATAGTGAGTCTTCATTATGGCATAGAAGACTTGGACATATAAATGTCAAGTTGATTCAAACCATAGCATCCAAGGATCTCGTGAGGAACCTTCCTAAAATCAAGTATGAAATAGATAGTTTTTGTGATGCCTGTCAAAAAGGCAAACAAGCCAAGGTCTCTCACAAGTCGAAGAATATTGTCTCTTCCTCTAGACCATTGGAACTACTTCACTTAGACTTATTTGTACCTATCAATATATCTAGTATGAGTGGTAAAAATTACACCTTTGTAATCGTTGATGACTACTCTAGATACACTTGGACTGTTTTTTTGAAAAATAAAAATGATGCCTTTGATGAATTTGCAACTCTATGTAACAGATTGCAAAATCAGAAAGGGTATACTATAACCTCTGTAAGGAGTGACCATGGAGGAGAATTTGACAATATAAGTCAATTTGACTTATACTGCAACAAGTATGGTATTGACCATAACTTCTTCGCTCCTAGAACGCCTCAATCTAATGGGGTAGTTGAAAGGAAAAACAGGCCATTACAAGAGACTGCAAGGACTATGCTTAATGAGTATTCTTTGCCTAAGTATTTTTGGGCTGAAGCTGTAAATACAGCATGTTATGTACTAAATAGGATAATCCTTAGACCTTTACTTTCTAAAACACCTTATGAACTATACTTTGGTAAAATACTAAAAGTAAACTACTTTAGAGTCGTTGGATGTAAATGTTTCATCTTAAACACAAAAAATTATCTTGGAAAATTTGATGCAAAATCTGATGAAGGAATATTCTTAGGATACTCACTCAACAGTAGGGCATATAGAGTTTTTAATAAAAAATCATTAATGGTTGAAGAATCTATGAATGTAAGATTTGATGAATCTTTACCTAATGACTTAAACAAATCTCTTGTTGATGATGATGATATTATAATTGATGAACTTAAGAACAAAACTAATGATATTTCTCTTGATGATACAAATGATGTTACCATAGAAAAATTAGAAACACTATCTAAGGAAGTCATTCCGCATAGGAATCATCCCTTAGAAAACATCATAGGAGATCTAGATGGAAAAATCCAAACTAGATCTAAAACCCGAGAGGTATGCAATCACACTGCATTTATCTCAAAGATCGAACCCAAGAACATAGAAGAAGCACTAAAAGACAGTGATTGGATTATAGCTATGCAAGAGGAGCTTCACTAGTTTGAAAGAAGCAAGGTATGGGAACTTGTCCCTAGACCTGACCACCACACCATCATTGGTGCTAAGTGGGTCTTTCGCAATAAACTGAATGAAGATGGGAATATAGTGAGAAACAAATAACTTGAGAAAGCTCTGTATGGCCTCAAACAAGCCCCTAGAGCTTGGTATGAGAGATTAAGTACTTTCTTGATAGAAAATGGCTTCTCAAGGGGGAGGATTGACACAACCTTGTTCGTGAAGAACCTGAGAGAATGTGTACAGTAACAAAATGAGCAGTGAATTTGAAATGAGTATGATGGGTGAGTTAAATTTCTTCCTTGGACTTCAAATAAAACAAACTGATAATGGAATTTTCATAAATCAAATCAAGTACACCAAGGAGCTGCTAAAGAAATTTGACATTAACAATAAAAAATCTTCAGACACTCCGATGAGCTCATCCTTGAAACTAACCAAGGATGAGGATGGAACTTCTGAGGATGTAACTAGATATTGGAAGCCTTTTATATCTAACAGCAAGTAGACCTGACATCATGTACAGTGTATGTGCATGTGCTCGGTTTCAAGCTGATCCCAAGAGATCTAACCTCACTGCTGTAAAAAGAATTTTTAAATATCTGAAAAGCACTTGTGATGTTGGGTTATGATACCCCAAAAACCAACCCCTTGACTTGGTCAGCTTTTTAGATGCTGACTTCGCAGGTTGCCATATTGACAAAAAAAGTACCAGTGGTACTTGTCACTTTCTCGGCTCTTGCCTTGTCTCTTGGTTTAGCAAGAAACAAAACTCTATTGCTTTATCTACCACAGAAGCTGAATATGTTGCAGCTGGTAGATGTTGTGCTCAAATCCTTTGGATGAAGCAAACTCTCTAGGACTTTGGAGTGTGTTTCGAATCTTGCCCAATTATGTGCGATAACACCAGTGCCATAAACTTGAGTAAAAATCCCATTTTACACTCAAGGGCAAAGCACATTGATATTCGACACCACTTTCTACGAGACACCATTCAAAATGGCGATGTCTCTCTAGAATTCATTAAGACTGATAAACAACTCGCAAATATATTTACTAAACCTCTTGGTGAAGAGCGTTTTAGTTTCCGAAGGAAGGAGCTTGGCATTTGCAACCCATTTAGCTGAATGAATAAACATTTCTTTTTGAAAATTCTTTTCCAAAAGCCCCGGACTTGAAAAATCCTTTCCACAGCCATAATTTTTCTAGGTTCTAAAACTTCTTGGACTCTATCTGTCGACCGCCCCAATATACTGGTCGATTGACACTGACCGAATAGTTTGCCGATTGACCGCCAATGACTTCCGGTCGACCGCCTCTAACCGAAAGGGTTATCGGTCGACCGCCACCATATAACCGGTCGACCGGCACCGCCGAAAATTCGATTCTGGACTCTTTAAAATCGAATTTTTAACCCATTTTTTTTAAACTTTAAAATCCTATTTGGCCTAAAACCCCATTTCGACTATTCATCTCCCAAAACCCTAGCTTAGAACTTCCTTCTACCCTAGATCTCTTGAGATTCATTCCTATTCATCTCCCAAAACCCTTGCATCTCTTTCTCTCTTACACCTCTAATCATCATGGACTCTCGCCATCCACATAGGGGCAAGAAAACTGTAGCTCAAAAGGGAAAAAGGAAGGCCTCTGACAAAGATACATGGTTCTCCTCCTCCATTGCTCAAGAATCATGGGATCTCTACATTTCTCACAACATAGAGCAAGGTAGGACCATCAATACCGACTCTTTGTCCAGGTATGACATCAAAGAACTTTTTGATGCTTTGGGATGGGGCCACATTCTCAAACTTGACTCCCATTGTTATCCCCATCTAGTCAAAATGTTCTTTTGTAACCTTACCTTCTCTGGTGAAGGTGACAACCTTTTGGTCCATTCCCATGTTAAAGGCGTTCCAATAGACATAGACATCCTGATTTTAGGAGAAATCCTAGACATTTCTGTGACAGGGGACCTCAAATACTACCAACCCAAGACCTACATAGAATAATTCATGGATGTTGACTATGTGTATTCTCGCATCATGAAGGAATATGCTAATACACACAAAATTAAGGCTAAGGAACTCACTGATATAGGGAGGATTGTCAATCTCATCATCTCTTACAACATTCTCCCTAAGAGTGGTCATAGAGATGAAGTTTCCCCATTTCATGCTTATCTTACCTACTGTGTTTGCAAAACTGTACCCATCAACCTTCCTTACATTCTGCTCAAAACCATGATTACCCATGGTGATAGACTTCAAAAGGGAAATCTACCCTATGGACGGATGAGGACCACTTTCAAGTAGATTTTTCTGGTGAATCATTTGACCCATTTCCTCAAGAGATCAATCTTTCCACCATTCGCAAAATGCATCTTCTTCCCCAGTAGCCCACAAACTCCAAAAAGACTGCTGCTGGACCCAGCCAGACACAGCAACCAGGCAGTGATGAGACATCAGCCTATGCAACTGTTGCTGATCTTCAGAAAGTTGGAAACATCATCCTTGCCCAATTGGAAAAAATGGAAAGAAAGCAGAATGAGATTTTCAAGCTGCTACGCAACGACGAGGACGATGAGGATGACGAAGAAGACGATGACGAGGGGAACATGGAGGATGAGGATGCAGCAGATTAGGAATTATTTTTCTTCTTGAAACTTCATGTTTGTTTTAGTCATTTCTTATTATATACTTTTGATATTTATGGAAAGTTGAACTTATGATACTTTTCTATGTGGCACATACTCAAGAGGAGTATTTTTTGTGTCATTTTGATTACCTTTTTGCTGTTGACAAAAGGGGGAGAATATTTACTTCTGACAATGACAATGATAGTGTGACAGTATCTATCTTTGATTGTTTATGGAAATGATTTTATCTATCCTTGTTTACTTTCTGGCTCTGAATTACATTATCCTATTGATCTTTACACAGAGATAGTCAAATTATTTCTTGTATTTGGTTTCATTGTCTATGTTTGTTTGTCATCACCAAAAAGGGGGAGATTGTTGAGAAACATGTCCACACTCCTTGCCATGTTTTAGTGTTAACAAACAAATATACATCTTTAACTTGGTTTGATAAAGTGTGATTAGCTTGAAGAAACACTTAGAAGGTCGAATCAAGACATGAAACTTAAAGACATGAAATAGCAAACAAGAAGGAAAGAAGATGAAGGGCCAAAGAATGGAAGGTTCAAGTGAAGAAGAAGACCACTAGGATAGATTAGTAATTTTTAATGTAATTTATAATTTTCATATACTTATATGCATTCACCTCATGCATGTGCATTGCATCATATTAGAATGACCATAGAGCATGCCTTGACTAGGTATGGAAAGTCTCTAAGTGGTGTGGAACACACAGTAACCTGACTCAAGGGTATTTTAGAAAATCTTAAAATTAGTATCAAGAGATTAATCCTTCATAGAAGTTGTAGGAAATTGAGTTGTGATTCCAACGCAACTGATCTCAGATCATTCTGAAGTCGGATCGAAAAGTTATGGTCAAAATACTGATGACTAGTCAGTATGACAACATTCTGTCAAAACAGAGCATGTTGGCAATCGACCGGCTGGAAGCCCCGGTCGATCGGACCTGTCCGAGACCATAGGCGGTTGGTCGGTTGAAAGTCCCAGTTGACTGGTGACTACCTGAAAGTGCCCTAAAGGCTATATTTTTCCTACAACGGCTCTTGGCGGTCGACCGGCTACAGATGGCGGTCGACCGGTGGACCCAGAATATGTCCGTTAGAGCCTGATTCCCTGCCTAAAATGCTTCACTAAGTTCACCTATAAATACCCAAATCACTCTTAATTAAATATTCATTAAGAAAGAGCTTTAAGAGCATTGTTGCAAGCATTAAAGAAGTTTATTTCTACTTGAGTTATTCTATTACACAAATCCCAAACAAGAGGCTCAAGTCTCAATCAAAGTCCTCTACTCTCTCCTGTGCAAGTCAAAGCTGTAAGAGAGGACTTTACAAAAGGTGCATCACTCATCATTTATTATTCATTCTCATCATTTGCACCACACTTGAGGTATTCCTCTTATTCCACTATTTCCTATTAATTTCTGTTTTTACAATTCTAGACTGTACTTAGGATTGTAAGGATTCTCTTATCCTTAAAAGAGAAAGGTCTCTCTCTACCTCTAAAAGAGATTGTAAAGGCATCTCTTTGCCTGGAAAGGAGATTTGTAAGGATACTCTTATCCGTAAAAAGATTGTAAAGGTTTTCTTCCATACCTACTGTACTAAAAGGGAGAACTAGTGGAATATCTTACAAGAGGATTCTTGTAGGGAGTGGACTAGACTCGAATTGAGTCGAACCACTATAAATCTTGTGTTGTGGTTGTTCTTATTTTATTTTCTCTGCATTATTTTAACTTGCTATCACACGAGTGACCTATTTATCGAAAAGAGTCTAATTCCACTAGTATAACCTATTCACCCCCCCTCTAGGTTATTTCAAAGCTTAATATCAAAGAAGTGCAAGTCTTCTTTAGAGGAGTCATCAGAGGACTATAATGAGTCAGATGATGAGTCATCTGAGACACTATATATGGCACTTGGTGATAGAGTGCAACACTAGACTACTGAAGAGTTTGAGGAAGAGGAAGAACAAGAAGCTCAGTATAACATAATAACAAATTTGCATTCTGCTTTAATTGATCTTAAGGAAGAGAGGAAGAAAATGAAAGATCTAGAGATTCAGCTTGTTAAAAAGGAGAACCAGATTAGTCAGTTAAATATTATAGTTGAAGATATGGCTAAGATTAATGATGAGCTGAGTGTGAATCTATCATCCAAGGCAGAAGAGTGCACTACCCTTGAAGAGAAATTGGAGATATTAAAACTGAATTGGAAGAGATACAGAAGATGAATTTACAAGAAGAAACTACATCATCTCTCTCAATTACTATCTTAAAATCCAAGTGTAAAGAAATTATGATTCAATCAGTTGAAGCAGATTCTCCATCATCAAGCAAAGGAAATGAAAATGTGTTAGATAAGATTTTGAGTTTTCAAAGACCTCTACATATGAAGACTGGCCTTGGATATGTGGCACAAGGATCTTCTGAAGTAGTGGAGACTAAAGGCAAAGGAACTGCAGAAATTTCAATGAGCTTTGTCAAGGAGAAACAGAGGGGCTCACAAATGTTTTACAATGATGGATTTACTTCAGTTGACTATCAGAGACACAGAGGTTCTTTGCAGAGATAGAGCTTTAAAGGTTACTGTTATGGATGTAACTATTATGGACACAGGGTGGCAGATTGCAAAAGATAGACCAAGCCTATGGTACTGACTTGCAAGAACAGGTTTACTCCATTGTCGGAGGAAAGTGTAGAGTGTTGTTATAGGTTACACAAGATGGGACATATTATCAAAAATTACAGGACCATACTTCCCTACCAGAGGCAGGAGAAAAGAAGGCAAAATGACAATTCTTCATGGAAACAAGGTCAGAGACATAGAGAACTTATTACTGTGGCAAATAAGGCATTATGGGCTGAGAAGAAAAAGAAAGCAGGAAGCAAGTCATTAATTGTTCAAACAACCTTCAAAGCTCATAGCAAGCCATCACCGTGGATTCTTGACAATGGATGCTCCACTCACATGATAGGTGATAAGGGAAAGTTTCTGAGTTTGGATTCAACTGAGAGTGGATTTGTCAAGTTTGGAACCAATGATGGTGCAAAAATAGAAGGCAGAGGCATAGTGAAGTTGGACAGAGGAAAGATCAAGTCAAACAATATCCTATATATTAGTGGTCTGATGCACAACTTGCTCAGTGTGAGTCAAATTTGAGACAATGGTAATGAGGTTTTGTTCACCAAGGAAGGTTGTGTGATCAATAAAATTAAAAATGGAAAGATTGTGGCACAAGGGACAAGAACTACAGGAAACTTATACACTCTGTTAGAAGCAAATGAAGATAGATGCATGATGGGACAGGAAGATGAATGTTGGTTATGGCATAGAAGAATTGGGCATATCAGCTTCAAGAACTTAGCTAAATTGAGAAAAAAGAAGGCAGTCAGAGATCTTCCAAAGATTAAGTCTCCAACAAATCATATTTGTGCACCATGTCAAAAGGAAAAATAGACTAGGGCCACATACAAGTCAAAGGAGCATTATTCGAGTAAACTATTGGACTTGATTCATACAGATCTTTGTGGACCCATGAGAACAGAGGCAATTGGTGGAGAGAGGTACTTTATCCTATTCATAGATGAGTACTCCAGGATGACTTGTGTTATGTTCCTTAAAGACAAGACTGAAGCCTTAGATTATTTCAAGATCTTCAAGAAGAAGGTAGAGAATGAAACTAGTAGGACACTTAAGTGCCTGAGATCTGATCAAGGGAAGGAGTTTACTTGAAATTTATTTTCTAACTTCTGTCATGAGCATGGGATTAGGATTCAACATTCTACAACCCATACCCCCCAACAAAATGGGGTTGTGAAAAGAAAGAACAGGACCGTTCAAGAGATGACAAGGACAATTTTGATTGAAAACAATGTTGCTCGGAGGTTTTGGAGAGAAGCAATATATTTTATAGTGCACATCCAAAACAGGTGTTTATTTAGACCAAATGAATCCAAGACACCATACGAGCTATGGTATGGAAGGAGAGCCACTGTTGAATATCTTAGGGTATTTGGTTCTAGATGCTTTATCAAAAGGAAGGAGGACAACTTTGGAAAATTCGATGACAGAGCAGATGAGGGGATTTTCTTGGGGTATTCTTCAAAGAGTAAGGCCTACAGATGCTATAATAAGAGATTGGGCAAGGTGGTAGAGAGTTCAGATGTAAGAATTGATGAACTTGTGCCTTATTCTAAACAGATAGAACCAGCAGAGCAGACTCCTGAGGACTTTTATGATGATGCAACTGTAGATGATGAAGTTGTGGAAGTTCAAAATCATATTGATGATGAGGATACAAATGCTCATGAGACTGACATAGTGACAGAGAGAGATGGAGGACCTAGTTTTGAAAAGTGGTAAAAAGTGCATCCCCCACATCAGGTTATTGGAGATCCTAAAGCGGGAATGCAAACAAGAAAGATGAAATCTACTACATATTCATTACTTTCTCAAATTGAACCCAAGTCTGTTGGGGAAGCAACTAAAGATGAGAACTGGGTGAAGGCAATGAATGAAGAGTTAGATCAAATAGAGAAGAACAACACTGGGGAGCTAATTCCTAGACCAGCCAATAAAAACATCATTGGTACCAAGTGGGTATTTAGAAATAAGTTGAATGAAGATGGTCAGGTGATTAGAAACAAAGCTAGACTAGTGTGCAAAGGCTATGCTCAGGTAGAGGGGATAGACTTTGATGAGACATTTACGCCGGTAACAAGATTGGAAACTATACCGATGTTCTTAGCATTTGCGATTTATAAAGGCTTCAAGGTTTATCAGATGGATGTCAAGTCTGCGTTCTTAAACGGTAATCTTGAAGAAGAAGTGTATATTGAGCAACCAGATGGTTTTCAAAATGGAGATGATCCAAACATGGTCTGTAGATTGAAAAAAGCTCTCTATGGCTTGAAACAAGCTCCAAGGGCTTGGTACTCTAGAATAGACACCTACTTCCATCAGTTGAGGCTTCGGAAGGGCATTGTTGATAGTAACCTATATGTTATGACAGAGAACAAAAGTCAACTGGTAGTGGTGGTCTATGTAGATGATATTATCTTTGGAGGAAAAAATGATGAGGTGTGTAGACAGTTTACAGAGTGAATGATGGCAGAGTTCAAGATGTCTATGCTGGGGGAGTTATCATACTTTTTGGATTTACAAGTGAACCAACAACAGAATGATATCTTCATATCACAATCAAAGTACATCAAGGAGATATTGAAGAAATTTATGATGGAAGATAGCAAACCGGTAAGTACTCCTATGTTAGTAGGTTGCAGGTTGAGTTCGAGTGATCAGTTAGTATAGATCAAACTCTCTACAAGTCAATGATTGGAAGCTTGCTATACTTGACAGCATCAAGACCTGATATCCTACAAGCAGTGTGTTTGGTCGCTCGATTTCAAGCTAGTCCGAAAGAGACTCATCTAGTGACAGTCAAAAAGATTTTTAGATATCTTAGAGGTACGATGGAGTATGGCTTATGGTACCCTAAGATTGAAAGTTTCACACTCACAACATTCTCAGATGCTGATTGGGCAGGTAGTGTGGATGATAGGAAGAGCACTAGTGGTAGTGCATTCTTTTTGAGGCAGAGTCTAGTGGCATGGCATAGCAAGAAACAAGAATCTATTTCTTTATCTACAGCAGAGGCTGAATACATTGCATCTGCAGCTAGTTGTACACAGGTGATTTGGATGCAGAGACAAGTAACGGACTTTGAAATTCACAATGATGAATCGGTGTCTATTAAGTATGATGATATGAGTGCCATTAATATTTCAAAGAATCCAGTGCAACATTCGAGGACAAAGCATATTGACATCTGATATCACTTCCTGAAGGAGAAGGTCAATGCAAATGAGGTGAGATTGGATTTTGTTCTTACATCTGAGCAAGTGGCAGATATTTTTACGAAAGCACTTCCCAAAGTAAATTTTGAACCCCTTAGAAACAAACTTGGAGTTATCACTCCACGAGCATAGTAGATAGTATGTG
Source organism: Macadamia integrifolia (assembly GCF_013358625.1). NCBI lineage: Eukaryota > Viridiplantae > Streptophyta > Magnoliopsida > Proteales > Proteaceae > Macadamia > Macadamia integrifolia. The sequence goes on from NW_024870576.1 coordinate 175,919, forward strand.
TGTAGAGGGAGTACATGAGTAAGCATAGAGACATCAAATCCCTATAGGATAGGAAGATGCGGTGGGCACTCCTATAGGTGAGTCTATGCAGGGGGAGCTTCTATATAGGGGGAGCATTTTCACCCTTTGTACTTGTTGTCAAAGGGGGAGAGAAGTGGAACACAGAGTTAAAATAATGTTGCCAACAATTCCAAAGGGGGAGATTGTTGGGCAATTGGATTGAATATTGTCATTGTTGGCAACTAGAAGGTGATGTGTGGGTAAAGTTATTAAATTGGTTTAACAGTTGATGGATCAATTTGAAACATCTTGGTTCAGCTGTTAATTTAGGTGAATTGATGGGTTCAACTGAATTGGGTAATTAACATGGTGATGTAAGCCCAATTAGTATATAAATTGCTTGCTACCCATGTGGAGCCCAAGTTCTTGGTTTCGAATTACGGTTACATGTGATAATGCAAACAACAAGAATTTGACAGCAAAAGAAAAACAGATTTTTCAATGTCATGTGTTGCCATACTATTGGTTTAGCTACTGTTAATAGAATTAAAAAGAAAAGAGGAAGTTAAGTTCTAATAGAAATCAAAGTCTCATACAGGAAGAAATTGTTATCTAAATTGTACAGCAGTAACGCTTGGAGGAGAAAAAGAATCGTCACAGGTGAGGACAAATCTGGATGCCTTGTTTACTTGATCAAAATTTAGGACTCTTCAATGTGGAAACCATTGGTTGGTTATTTCTATTAGAATATTCAAATTATATGCTTTCAACAAGAGTCCAAGAGAACTATGTTTCTTTTTACATGTGAACAACATCTAAGAAGAGATGAAAATTAAAAGAGAAAAAGGGAGAGTCCAAGAATGCGCAGAGCTTGATTTCAAAGAGGATCGGTTGTTGCTTCCATAAGCAATAAAAACCTACAGAACCGTGAGACTCGATACGACAATTAATTTGGAGATGAATCGCAAGAAGGGAGAAAAATAATTACGTTTGTTAGTTGCCGTATGTTTCTTTGTTAAACATTCAATGGAGATTTCACTATGAACAAGAATAAAAGAAGATTAGCATCTTGAAGCTATGTTGATGGTTTGAGCGTGTTCAAGTCTTCTTCTAAACATCAAGCAAACAATCATCAACGGGTTTACACAGGCTGAGGTAACCCGTATCTGAAATCCCTCTTTTTATATTCTGCAGTGTTTATTGTTGAGAAACTCTAGATCAATAGTGTATTGGGTTGGGATTTTATTTTATTGATTTAAAATTATGAACCTAGTAAGTTGGGGCTTGTCTAGGGTGTGGGGTTGTTGCCCTTGTCTGAGTTGCATCTCAGATTGAAGCAGGGATAGGTTCCTGGACCGTTGTAGCGGTTGAAAAAGTTGAGTATTGGAGAAATACGAAATCCTATATGGGTATTCCACCGTGGAGTAGGCACTCTGGCTGAACCACGTATATCTAGTGTTATTGTCACACATTTATTTTTCTACATATATTTGAAGTTCGTGTTGTGCAGAGTGGTGGGACATTGTCTGGTAGACCCAACCACATTGTGGTGTGAGGTGGACGTGTCGTTGTTTGCTTGATTGGTAATCACGAGATTGCCCCGACCAATCTAGAACTGCACAGTGAAAGTTTTTTTTGTTGAGTTGCAAATAAAGAAATTTTTGGAACTACTGATTCATCCCTCTCTCAGTGTCAACCTGGGAATGTCAGTTTGTTTTGTCAACAGTACATTTTTTTTTTTTTTTCTATTGTTTTGCCCTTTATGACAATATAAATATGGGAAAAGTCTTTGAAAAGCAAAACACGTTTTGCTTTGGATCGGATCGTTCTCTTATTAGAGTTTGAGAACAAAGATTGAATCTGATGTTATAGTATATTACCTTTTATTGTTATAACAATTAAGGTGTAATAATTACTACATGATGTGGATGTCATTATTAAATAATATAAACAATAATCATTTTACTTTACTTTTAGTTCTTGACAGCCCACCGTTCAACTTGTGAACAAATTAATTGAGAGCAACCTGCAGTAAAAGGCCGTGACCCGTGGCTGCAGGGTGCTTTCCCCTCCCATTCAAGACCCGCAGTATATGAAAAACAACGTGGCCTTGGGTGGCGGCTGATGGTCATGGTACATGACGTTGGCTTGTCAATGGACGGATTAGACTAGATGAATGAATGTTTGAATTGTTGTTTCCTATTTGGAAACTGCCACATTGTGTTTTGGTTTAATTGGACTGGGTTATATTGGATTCGATAAATTTGGATCGGATCGACTTGAACCAATTTTGTCCTTAATAATTTAACTCATATTTGATAGGTTTTATTATGAAGCATGTTTTACTTTACTTGCTTTAATATATTGGGACTCAAAAGTATTGAAAAATTTAAACTCTGATTGTAATTAAGGGTTTATTTGTTTGACCCTACCCTAGGATCTATTTTTATAATTAATTTAGGGTTTGGGTTTAGGTAACCCTACCTAAAATTATGTTTTTCCTCAATGACTTAGGTCAAGAGGGAGGGTACTTTATATGATTTACTTGAATTTGTTGATATGATGAGGCATATTTATGTTGTATACTTTATATTATTGGTTCTATTGGTATGACTTGAACATGCGACCTTCACATTATTAGGCCAGACATATTATTGCTTTGAAATGTATTTTAGCATATGATGAGGGTATTTCTTCCCAACCACGGCACGGGCAGGGATCGTCCTGACCAATGCTGCACCTCGGCCCTCCATTTAGCCGTGCTACCTCCTCGGCATCCTGATAGGCCGTGCTGCCACCTCGGCATCTCATCAGGACCACGGCACGGGTAGGGATCGTCCTGACCAATGCTGCACCTCGGCCCTCCATCTAGCCGTGCTACCTCCTCGGCATCCCGACAGGCCGTGCTGCCACCTTGGCATCTCATCAGACCGTGCTGCCACCTCGGCCCTCCTCCATCAGGCCGTGTTGCCACCTTGGCATCTCATCAGGCCGTGCTACTACCTCGGCCCTCCATCAGGCCGTGCTTCTACCTAGACATCTCATCAAGTCGTGCTACCTCCTCGGCCCTCCATCAGGCCGTGCTAACATATTGGTCCTCCATCAGGCCGTGCTGCCACCTCGGCCCTCCATCAGGCTTTGTAGCCACCTTGGCCCTCCATCAGGCAGTGCTGCCACCTCGGCCCTCCATCAGGCCGTGCTGCCACCTCGGCCCTCCATCAGGCCGTACTGCCACATCGGCCCTCCATCAGGCTGTGCTACCACCTCGGTCCTCTATCAGGCCATGCTGTCACCTCAGCATCTCATTAGGCCGTGCTACCACCTTGGCCCTCCCTCAGGCTGCGCTGCAACCTCGGCATCTCAACAGGCCGTGCTTCCACCTCGCCATCTCATCAGGCCTTGCTACTACCTCGGCCCTCTATCAGGCCGTACTGCCACATCGGCCCTCCATCAGGCCGTACTGCCACATCGGCCCTCTATCAGGCCATGCTGTCACCTCGGCCTTCCATCAGGCCATGCTACCAGTCACCTCGGCTCGACCAACCTGTCACCTTGGCTGGGCACAATCAAGTAATGCACCCAGAAACGTGCACACATCCACTCATATCCACTACACGTTATCAGAGACATCCACCTCTCTCTGACTTGCGCCTCTGAGATCAATGGAGAATATTCTCAGAATATACCTTGGAACCCAGAATATTTCCAGAATCACAGTGCCACTCCCCTAAAGCGCTCTACGCCTAAACAGGACTCCCCACAAACGCCCATTCCTTCTCTCTCCATCAGTAGCCTATAAATACCAAGGTAAGCCTCTATCATTGGGGATCGATCAATCACTTATCTTACTGGAAAAACTCTCTTGAGCATCTGCTGTGGAAAGATCTGACTTAGGCATCGGAGAGTCCCATGCAGGTAAGCCCGGCTCTCCCCTGTCATCTCTTTTGTGCAGGTTAGCTGGAGCACCAGGAACTGTAGGGAAGATCATCCGATCAATTTTTATCGCATCAGATTTACGCCCTCTGTGGGAATCGGTTACAAAATATCACCTTGGACCAATGCAATTATGGAGAGGGAATGTCGTTTCTTCTACGACAACACGAGTAAGATCTACCCATGAGTCACCACTTGGAAGTCCCCATTCACCACCAATGGCAGAGCAGGAGAATGTCCCAACAGAGACCCCTCCATAAGGACCCCAACAAACCAGGCCTGATGCACAAGTTACCCAGGGAGAGGGGGATCAGCGCAAGCAGAACCCTCAGCTATCTTGCCATGTCCCATCATCCTGGGTAAGTCATCCAAACATGGAAGAGCAGACGCAGAGCCTGCAGCTATAGGTGTTAGAGACAAATGCACTGGTGCTGGACTTCATACGTCAGTTCGGCTCGGCACTTCCAGTGCCATGGACTAGTTCAGCTCAGCATCCTAGGCCTATTCCAGGCAGACAACTCAACAACGTATCTCCTGACAATAGTGTCACCCCTCAATCAACAGCAAGCAGGGGGTCGGGCAGAACGTCATGCACTGGTCACTCGGTACCACCCCTCTCTCCTACCAAGGCAAGCAGGTAAGGTCCCTTTCCTACCCAGAATGGAAGAGCTTGTCATTCCGTGCATCATTGGAGTCCAGAGACACATGATGCCCATAGATCCCCACCCCGGGTAGGAAGACGCCAGCTATCACCTCAAAGACTCACTAGAGGTACACGTCCGCATAGAGAAGAACGACAAGATCAACCCCATGGGGGTCAGACCTCGCCCATCAGGCCGACCAGTGGTGCACCACAACAAGGCCAGGATCGGCTTGGTGGTCACTAAGGCGAAGCAAGAAGCCCTAGAAGAGGTGAAAGGGCACGCCGATCCCAAGATCGCTAAGCTGAGGAGAGAAGGGATGATCTGGAGAGCCGCATCAAGTGCCTCACTGAGCAAGTAGAAGGAATGAAGAGGCAAAGGCACCCGGTCGACATAAGCATAACTCTAGCCCATAATGCACTATCCGACGAACTGATAGACGCCAAGCTGCCCTCAAATTTTGTGATACCCGTCTTCAATGGATATGACGGCACCTCAGATCCCTATGATCATTTGCTGTATCACAACTCGATCATGACGGTTCATGGTAGGTCAGACGCCATTCTCTGCTGAGCCTTCACAGCCTCATTAAAAGGAGATGCACTGGTATGGATGTCGAACTTGCGACCACGGTCCATCCGCAGCTATGAAGAGCTAACAAGAGCATTCCTCACGTGTTTCCAAGCAAGTATGAAGCAGAAGCAAACTACACAAAATGTGATGAACATGAGGCAGGGAGCGAGAGAGACTATAAGAGAGTTCCTTGCCCGATTCACCAAGGTGACACTGGAGGTAAAAAACCTACTGGAAGGAGTGGCGTATAGCACGTTGTGCACTGGGGTAATGCACCCTGATCTGGTCCAGTCTCTGGCCCTTGACTTACCAGAAACAATGCCCGAGCTGGTAAGACGATGCAACCAATAAGCCAACATGGAGGAAATCCTGGCCGACAGAGGGATATTTGATCAGTCGGAGAAGGAGAAGAAAATGTCTCTGAGGCCTAGGGACGATTCCCGTGAGTCGAAGAAGAATAGAACAGATCATCCTCTTGAAACTGATGAACCCGAGCGATATGAACTTGATCATTCCCGAACAAACCTGCTCTTAGAGATCCAAATCAGAAGTATTTTTTCTGGCCCAGGCCAATGACAGCTAAACCAGAGGAGAGGAACCTCAACCGGTATTGTCGATACCACTAAGACCATGGACATGACACTGAAGACTGCAAGTCTCTGAAAAGGGAAATTAATGAGCTCATTAAAGCTAGATACCTCAACAAGTATTTAAAGCAGAAATATGGTGGGAACTGGCCCGAGTCGAGGAGAGATGATGCTAGGCTGAGCCGAGATAGAATCGAGCCGTCCAAGGAACTAGCAACGGACCAAGCTGACGCTTACGATAACCAGCCCGTGGGTCTAGCTATTCTAACAATCATGGGTGGACCCATGACGGAGTCAGTCAGAAAAGCCAAAGCCCACGAGTGGTTCGTATGCATCACAGAACAACCTGTCAAAGCCCTCAGAATGGATCCACCCATTTCATTCTCTGATAGAGATCTGGAAGAGTTGAACTGGCCTCACAATGACATTATTGTGGTTCAATTAGTGGTGGCCAACCACCCCTTCCACAGGGTCCTAATGGACATAGGAGCCTCCATTGACCTTATGTCCTACGAAGCCTTCACAAAACTAGGGCTTGGCACTGGGACCCTAAAGCCAGCTCTAGGACCCTTGTACGGATTTTCAGGTACACCAGCAGAGCTGAAAGGAGTTGTAGACTTACCCGTAACCATCAGACAGGGAGCTCAGACAACCCTACCATGGTCTCTTTTATGGTCGCCAAGATCGCCTCACCCTATAATGTAATCCTTGGCCGACCTGGTCTCAATGGCCTTGGGGCGATTGTGTCCACTAAGTATATGAAAGTCAAATTCTCTGCCAGCAATGGAGTTAGTGAATGCAAGTCCAGCCAGAAGGAATCCCAGGAATGCTATGAAAACTTCATAAAATCTGTTAAGAAACCATGCTCGGGCCTAGCATGTACGGTAGAAATTTTTGATTGCCGAGATGAAAGCCTCCTGACCCGAGTCGAGCCAGTAGAAAAGCTGCTTACTGTCCCAATCACTGAGGCCAGTAGACACTTTTATCAGTAGATAGTTTTATCAGTAGATTGCATTGAAATCCCATCGATTGGGTGTTAGTCTTATAGATTTTATATTGTCAGCACCTTAGCTTCCATATCTCAGTTATTCAATTTTATTCACGGAGTGGATTAGATTCTATTTCAAAGCAATATATTTGTCCAAAGTGCATACCACACATCAATATACTATGAAGCTTCTCCCAAATATCTGCCTCTTCTAAGGAAACAAAGACCTTAACAACTAAGGCATAAAGACAGGCTACAGCTCGACAACATCTAAAATCGAGCTACAACTCGGCATTATCTGAGACCGAGGTACAAGCTCAGCAGCATCTAAGACCGTGCTCAAGCTCGGCACTATCAAGACCAGACCCTAGTTTGGCACCTCAAGCCCTTACGCACTAAGCCATGCAAGCCCGAGCCCCGGTTCGGCACCTCAAGCCCTTGCATATTAAGGCACGCAAGCCCGAGCCCCAGCTTGGCACATCAAGCCCTTACTCATTAACGTATGTAAGCCTGAGCCTCGGCTTGGCACCTCAAGCCCTTATTAAGGCATGCAAACCCGAGCCTCGGCTCAGCACATCAAGCCCTTGCACACTGAGGCACGCAAGCCCGAGCCCCAGCTCGGCACATCAAGCCCTTACGCATTAAGGCACACAAGCCCGAGCCCCAGCTTGGCACATCAAGCCCTTATGTATTAAGGCATGCAAGCCTAAGCCCCGGCTCAGCACCTCAAGCCCTTACGCACCAAGGCATGTAAGCCCGAGCCTTGACTCGACACATCAAGCCCTTATGCATTAAGGCATTCAAGCTCGAGCCCCGGCTCGACGCCTTAAGCCCTTACGCACTGAGGCACACAAGTCCGAGCCCTGGCTCAGCACATTAAGCACTTATGCATTAAGACATTCAAGCCTGAGCCCCGACTCGACACCTTAAGCCCTTACGCACTAAGGCACGCAAGCCCAAGTATGGCTCAGCACCTCAAGCCCTTAAGCATTAAGGCACGCAAGCCAGAGCATGGATCAACACCTCAAACCCTTACGCATTAAGATATGAAAGCCCAAGTATGGCTCGGCAACTTCAAGACCTTAACACAAGGCACCTCAAAAGATCGAGCCCAAGCTCGGCACCCTCTAAGACCGAGCCCAAGCTTGGCATTCTCAGATTGAGTCTCAGCTCGAAACCTCAAGCCCTTATGCACTAAGGCATGCAAGCCTAAGCCCCAGCTCGGCACTACAAAAGACCTTAACACAAGGCACCTTAAAAGACCAAGCCCAAGCTCGGCATTCTTTAAGACCGAGCCCAAGCTTGGCATTCCCTAAGATCAAGCTCCAGCTTGTCACAGCCAAGACCAAACCTGGGTTTGGCATCTCAAAAGATCGAGCCCCAGCTCGGCACCCTCTAAAACCGAGCCCAAGCTCGGAATTCTCTAAGATCGAGCCCCAGCTCGGAACCCCTATGCCTAGGCCCAGGCTTGACACCTCAAAAGCTAAATGGAAGATCAATTCCGAGCTCAGCTAGGGAACAGAGCCACACTCATACAACTGTACTGGCCCTTATTCTTCCAATAGTTATTTCGAGCCGCGCTCGAAGTACAAGAAAATAAAGAAGCATAAGAATGCTGAGAGATGAAGACATCAAAATAAATTTTTCATTCATAAAAAAGTGGAAAAAAGCCCTCAAAGTACATCGCTCCAGAAGAAGACATCTACATAAAAAAAATATACATATATAAGGCTAATCTCGGGAGGCTAATCAACGGGCCTAGCTCTTCACTTGTCTATCCTTCGAGTCCGATCACCTCTTCACCAATGTCGATCAAGCCACCGAACTACACCGAAGTAGCAGGGGCAGGAATGCGCTACTCATAGTCTGTCAGATTGTGGCCTGGCATCTTATTGAGGATGAACTAGATGGAATCATCTGAGCCGACCAGAAACGAAGTAATGTTAACGTCAACCAACCACTTCTGATAGGCCTAGGGGTTCAGCCACTTCTTTGGCCTCCAGCTCAGCCCGATGTTGACTTTCCAGCTTGCCAACCCTAGTTGCAAGCTCCTCCTCCTTGCGAGCGCCCTGAGTCACGGACAACTCATCCTAGAGAGCATCATTATCCTTTGTTAAGTTGTTGTTGGCATTGAACTGCTTAGCAACCTCCGTTTCCAGCTCTCCAGTTATCAAATCGACATTATTGGCATGAATCTCTTCAGATTGGGCTATTTTCTTCTCAACCTCCATTTAGCCTGTGATCTTGTGCGGCTCCCCATGAAGGCGCTTTGCATCCTCCTTTGCCTTTGAACAAACGACAGCCACGTCCTTGAACCGTTTCACACCGAACAGATAGCGCAAGTCGTACGAAGGTCAAGATCGAATTAAATGTTCTAGCAGATCGATCTGAACTGCTAGAGCAAGGGGTTGGTGATGAGGGTATTTCTTCCCAACCACGGCATAGGCAGGGATCATCCTGACTAATGCTGCACCTCGGCCCTCCATCTGGCCATGCTACCTCCTCGGCATCCCGACAGACCATGCTACCACCTCGGCATCTCATCAGACCGTGCTACCACCTCGGCCCTCCATCAGGTCGTGCTGCCACCTAGGCATCTCATTAGGACCATGGCACGGGTAGGGATCAACCTGACCAGTGCTGCACCTTGGCCCTCCATCTGGTCGTGCTACCTCCTTGGCATCCCAACAGGTCATGCTGCCACCTCGACCCTCCATCAGGCCATGCAACCACCTCAGCCCTCCATCAGGCCATGCTTCCACCTCGGCCCTCCATCAGGCCGTGCTGCCACCTTGGCCCTCCATTAGGCTGTGCTACTACCTCGGCCTTCCATTAGGCTGTGCTGGCACCTCGGCCCTGCATCAGGCCGTGCTACCACCTCGGCCCTCCATTAGGCTGTGCTGCCACCTCGGCCCTCCATCAGGCCGTGCTGTCACCTTGGCCTTCCATCAGGCCATGCTACCAGCCACCTCGGCTCGACTAACCTATCACCTCGGCTAGACAATCAAGTAATGCACCCAGAAACATGCACACATCCACTCCTACATTCAAGGGACGTGATCCCTGATCACGGGGGTAGGACTCTATCCACTACATGTCATCAGAGGCATCCACCCCTCTCACGACTTGTACCTCTGAGATCAATGGAGAATATTCCTAGAATATACCTTGGAACCCAGAATATTTCTAGAATCACAGTGCCACTCCCCTCAAGGACTCTATTCCTAAATAGAACTCTCCATAAATGCCCTTCCTTCTCTCTCCATCAGTAGCCTATAAATACCAAGGTAAGCCTCCATTATGGGGGATCGATCAATCACTTCTCTTACTGGAAAAACTCTCTTGAGCATCTGCTATGGAAAGATCTGACTTAGGCATCAGAGAGTACCCTGTTGGGTCAGCCCGGCTTTCCCCTGTCATCTCTTCTAGTTGGCTAGAGGACCAGGAACTGTAGGGAAGATCATCCGGTCAATTTTTACCGCATCAGCATATATATATGTATGTATTGACAAAATCATCATACCCTCCCATGGTAGTTTTGACTTGAGACTCTCTCCACTCGTTGGGATGCATGGTCGATCTCCACCCATTGGCCCATGGATATTTATTTATCTTTTTTCTAGGTTGGAGATCATGATTGTTATTTAATTAAAGTGAGCATGTTCATGTATGTATGTTAGAGATAGTCTTCGTGTATGATGTAAAGTGCAGCACTCCCTACTAGTAGATTGATGTAATAGGACTTTTTTAAAGGATGTAATTATTTTTGGGACAATGTAATTAATTTTTTGAGAAGCCTTGTAAGGGAAAAGTGCTTCCCGCTGCATATCATACACTTACACTACCTTAACATGTCACTTTAAGTACCAATCGGGTTCCTATATGGGACCCATGCACATTCGTTTGTATGACAGTTTGGTGGATTGGAGATACCTAATTCTCCTTATATTTGTTCGAAATCGATTAAAATTATATATCCCTAATCCACACATGTGAGATTTGATCATGAGCTTAGCTAAATTTTTGGTCCCATCATGCGTAGTAAGGAACCATTAATTTTAATTAGGGTTTCTAGAACAAATTCATAATGTGTACCTAATGTTTACCTTGCACATTTTTATGTGTAGTGATAAGGCCACTAATCATATTATTGCGGACCTCACCAAGGGTGACAAATTGACTGGACCCAACTATGACATGTGGCATCGAAAGATTTAATATTTGCTCAATGAGCAAAACTATCTTGAGTATTTGACCAATGTTATGGACAAACCCGCTGAGGGTACTACCACTCAGCACCATCGTGATATGGAAGCCTATAATCAGCGGGTGAATAAATATCCCAGTATTCGCTTTATTATGTTAAGCTATGTATGATGAGTTGATTAGTGATTAGGAGAAACACACCATGGATAAGTCCATGTGGGACCAACTGAACATTGACTTTGGAGGTACATCTACTACTAGGTTAAGGGGTATGACCTTGAAGTTTGAGATGTATAAGATGGATCCTAAGCACACTATGCCTGAACACCTTAGAGTGGTCAAGGACATGATTCGGAAGCTGAAAGATGCTGGGACCACTCTCACTGATGAGCAGTAGGTTCAAGCTGTCATTAGGACATTATTCGATTCTTGGAACTTCATAAAGCTCATTCTCACACACAATGACAGCACATGTGAAACTTGAGGTCGAGCGCCAAAAGGTGAACTGTATAACTGCCCTAGTCGCCCAGGGAGGAAAGTACAAGTTCAAGTGCAAAAGACAAAGCAACCCAAGAAATTAAGGTATGGCTCAAAACCAGGTACCAAAAGAAGGCAAGCCCACCAAGCGCAAAAGAGGCAAGCGTGGTGGAAAGAAAGATTTATTAAAGGTCAAATGCTATAATTTCCAGAAGATGGGGCACTTCGCTCGTGATTGCACTAAGCCGAAGCAGGTACCATTTCAATCCCTCTCTCTCTATACTTTTGTTTGTACCCATGTTTTCGTTGCCCATACATAGTTTGATTGGATTGTGGATATAGGAGCAACAAAACATATAGCTCGAGATCAAGGAGGTTTTGTAGGTTACCGTAGAATTCCAGCTGGATTCCAGAATATGTTGATGGGAATGGTACCAATGAAGTAGTTCGAGGAGTTGGTACTTATCAACTCAAGATGTGTACTGGACGCACCTTGCTTCTTCATGATGTGCTTTACCCACCGGATATTCAGCATAATCTACTTTCAGTTTTTGTATTATTACCTTTAGGATATTCTTTCCATATTGACGGTTGCACTTTAGAGTTTTATTTGAGTGGTACTTTTGTTGGACGTGGATCCTTACTTGATGGTTTTTAAATTAGATTTAATTGATTTTGCTTCATCTGTTTCTTATGTAATTAATACATATGATAATTCTGAATCTATTACATGGCATGCAAGATTGGGATATATAGGGCGAGATAGGATGACTAGGTTAGCTAGAGAAGGCCTTTTAGCTCTTTAAAGTCAACCTCCCTGTGTGCAAGCCTGTCTAGTAGGTAAGGCTCATCGAAAGCCTTTTGGAAAGGCCGTTCAAGCTACCTAGCCTCTAGAACTTGTCCACTCAGATATTTGCGAACCTATGAATGTAAAGGCAAGGCATGGCGCTTCTTATTTTCTCACATTTATTGATGATTATTCATGAAATGGTTATATGTATCTGATCGCTCACTACTATGAGGCATTAGATTGCTTCAAAAGCTTCATAGCAGAGGTTGAGAATCATTCAAGTAAGAGCTTAAAAACTCTGTTCCCTAACCAAAGACACGAGTATCTATCCGACCAGTTTAAAGAACTGTGTGAGGAGAAGGGGATTCGTAGGCAATTAACCATTTCTCACACTCTTCAACAAAATGGCATAGCGGAGAGGAAAAATAGGACACTCTTAGATATGGTTAGGTGATGGCACAAGCCAACCTCCTGATATCTTTCTAGGGGGATGCCCTTATGACTGCTGCCTACATCCCTACCCGAGTGCCTTCATAGTCAGTTCCTTCGACCCCCTATGAGTTATGGAAGGGCGTAAAGCCAAATTTAGGGCATATACGACCATAGGGATCAGCAGGTTATGTTCACAGCACCTCCCATAAGTTTGGGAAGCTTGGCACTAGAGCTAGGAAACACATTTTTATAAGATATTCCAACAGCTTAAAGGTTACGTTATGTACAGTGAATAATTTGATGGAGGAATGACTGAGATAGAGTCATTGGATATCGACTTTATTGAGATAGATTTTCCTAGCATTAGTGATGCCAGCAGGGATCTTGACCTCTTTGAGATAGAGGATAAGGAAAGCGTTTCACCTATTCTTGGTGAGGGTGGGGAATTAACTCATCCTGTAATAGCCAGAGAAAGTGAAACTGATCATTAGCCTAGTGGGAGTGTACCAACCAGTGGGAGTATACCACTAGACGATCATCAGGATTCTCTCGTGCATAAGAGCACTCGTAGGAATATTCCCCATCGTCATTTTGAGATTGAAGGGGAGGCTCTCATTTGTGTTCCAAAGGATGAGGATGAGCCTGCTTCTTTGCGAGAGGATCTCTTCTCACCTGCTAAAGATAAGTGGCAAGCTGCTATGGAAATGAACTGAGTTCTATGAGAAGGACCAGGTATGGCAGTTAGTTGACCTATCTCTTGGGAGTAAGACCATTGAAAACAAATGAGTTTTAAAGGTCGAACAGAAGGCGGATGGTTCAATTGACAAGTATAAGGCACGCCTTATGACAAAGGGCTATAACCAAAAGGAGGGTGTAGACTATGATGACACTTTCTCCCCAGTGGTGAGAATTGCCTCAATTCGCCTCATTTTAGCCATTATCACAAAATTAAACTTGGAGCTCTTTCAGATGGATGTTAAAACTACATTTCTCAATGGAGAACTAGATGAGGAGATCTTTATGGATCAACTAGTGGATTTAGAGGCCAAAGGACAAGAGCGCAAAGTCTGCCATCTCAAACGTTCTATATATAGCCTTAAACAATCGTCTAGGCAGTGGTACTTTAGATTTCATCATGCCATTACCTCTATTGGTTTTGAAATGATTGAAGAGGACCACTGTGTGTATGTGAAATGGTCTAAGGAAAGTTTCCTTATTCTATCCTTTTATGTTGATGACATTCTATTGGCTGGGAATGATATGGAGATGATTGTCACCACTAAAGAGTGGTTGTCCTCTACTTTTGAGATGAAGGATATGGGTGAAGCCACCTTTGTGTTAGGCATCAAGATTATTAGGAATCGCTCTAGGAATATTCTTAGTTTGTCTCAAGAGACTTACATAAAAAAGATCCTTAAACGATTCCACATGGATAAGTCTAAACCCATTGACATTCCCATAGATAAGGCTTGTGTTTTGAGCCTTGAACAGTGCCCTAAGACAGATGAAGAGAATAATTAAATGTCCAAAGTACCCTATGCAGTAGCAATAGGTAGTCTGATGTACGTGATGATGTGCACGCATCCAGATATATGCTTTGCAGTTGGCATGGTTAGTCGTTACCAGAGTAATCCAAGATTACGCCATTGGTGGCCATGAAAATAATCTTTCGATACCTTCATGGGACCATTGATCTCACACTCACCTGCAGTGGTTCAAATTTGAGATTGAGAGGCTACAGTGATGACGACTGGGCTAGTGACAGAGATGAGCGCAAATCTACTTCGGGATATGCATTTGTCCTAGGAGGTGGGGTTGTATCTTGGAGTGGCAAGAAGTAGACCTACATCACCCTATCCACTATAGCGTCTGATTATATCTCGTTCTAGGCAGCTGCTTCGCTGAGGAGGTTCCTACAGTGCCTTGGTATAAATGTTCATTCTAGAGATGTGGTGCTTGTACACTGTGATAGTACGACAGCTTTGGCATTCGCTAAGGACCCCAAGTTCTATGGGAAAACCAAACACATAGATATCAGATATCACTACATTCGAGAAATGTTGCATAAGGGGAAGTTGTCTTGAAGTATATCTCCATGAATAGTATGATGGCTGATCCATTGACTAAGCCTATTGCTCGGGACATTTTCCTTACTCATGTTAAGAATCTGGGACTTAGACGTGCTAGATTTGGTGTAATTGGATTGTTTAGGGTACCCAAGATTATTTATTAGTGATGTGCTATGTTGGCTAGATGGAAGCTTAATATAGCATCTTACATTCATATCATCTCGTTAGGTCGCATGCTTCATTTCCTGTATGATGAGACACCTATGGTAGTGAGACTTCTAGAATTTGAGTATGTCCCCACCTATGTGAGTGAGTGTGAGATGTTAATTAATATGGGTCGGACTGGGGGGTTCCGACCCGATTCCTTCGTGGGTCACCCACTTGGGGTAATCATAGACCCACTAGGATTGGGAACCCTAGCTAGCCAATTCTCAATAAATAATAGGGTTTTGGCCACAAAGCCAATTAGGGTTTTGACCTAATCTCTAGAGTTCTTTTCCTCCCTATTCTCTTTTCTCTCCCAATTGAGATTGTGTGTCTCTAAGGATCTCTATTGCAATCCTTGGATTTGGAGGGTCGCTTTTCGTACGGATCGATGCGTGATGCAACCCGATCAATTCCGTTGCAAGGAAAGCTATACTGAGGTATTTTTTGATACCCGTTTACTTTCCATTTAACAGAAAACATAAACAAATCACAATAAATTAGAAAACAATTTTTTTTCTTTGGCAGACTAACCACAATTATTACCAAAATGAAACTAAATCCAATCTTTGCTAATTTTGTTAACCGAAGCCAATCCCAATTCCAAATGGAATTCCAAAAACTTTACACATTATACCTCTTTTTTTTTAATTATTATATATTGGTAACAAAAGGTAAATTCCCTTTATCCTCTCATTCCTTTGAAAAGAGATTCAAAATTAAGCAGCCCTAGCCAAGGTTAGAGTTACTAGACCAATTGGAAATTGCCACTTACCCCAAGTGATCAGGATTGACTGACATAGATTGATAGGTCACATTACGTTATATAATGAAACTGCCTTTATTGGGTGAACGTTACCAAATTTATGTTGATTTTGGCATATACAACTAGGGGTGAAACAGTGCCAGGTTGGGCCGGGTATCTTAAAACCCCAACCCAACCTTAGGTCCCCAAAACTCAACCCAGGCCCAACCCAACCCTGTCGGCTTCATGCTTAGGCCTACCCTTGCCGGACTCAGGGTTAGGCTGGGTTGACCCTAGCTGGTCTGTATTTTTTTTCCTACAAAGGGTCATAAATGTTAGGCCTATACTTACGAAGGGGGGGGTGGGGAGATGTTAAGACTAAGGCCAGCCCTTATCCACCCCTAATCTATAAATTTGTAGCAAGAAAGGTTGTCAATTTGATTATAAGATAGAAATTTTAATTGCCTGGTAGCACCACATCTTCTAGAAATTAGAAAGGCCAAATTTTGGCTCAATTCTTTATGTTTGTTATTGTATCTAAAGTTCATATCAATATATGATAGAAGACAAATGGCCTATGTAAAGAGAAGGGGTGAAATAGTTTGACCATTTGGTCGTCTTAGCTCAATAGGTAAGAGTATGTGGCTTAAGTAACACATGATGTGGGTTGAAGTCATATAGATAGCTTGTGTAACACTATTGTAATATATGATGTGGGCCTAGGGGAAGGAGAACTGTCACACCCCAATTCCAGTAGACCCAACTTACCATTAGGAATACCGGCGGTGTGAGTAAGACACGTACGTGTCTTACAAACCTACTAGGATCTCTGATAGCAGTACCTTAACATTTTCACAATCTCACAACACAAACCAACATAAGCAGCGGAATCATAAATAAAATGAGGAAATGTCTAATGATAATATAATAGCAATAACTGAGTTATTCTGTTACATTCATCTATGACATATGATAAAATCTCAAAAAAATATACAATCCACAGTTATACCCAAAAGTATCAAAGTATGATGTACAATCTCACGGTGCGGCGTAAGCACCATAGTCTCAAGCACATTCCTAATCATGCTCTCCTGCTTTTGGTATCCACCAGTCGCTCACACCATACTCTGACCCAGAAGATACTAGATCACACGCCATAGGCACCACGATACCTGCATCATCATCTAAAAAGTGTATATGTGGGGTGAGCTTTCCAACTCGCTCAGTGAGGGGTGGGGTCAAGCACATCCAAGCAAGACAATAGCAGTAATAATTTATGATGCATGATTGTGGAAGTTAAACACATAGTCCATGATGCTCGTGATGTAGTTCATTTATTTATTATCCACCTAATAATACAAACTAAGTCTGTTAAATGCTACTACAGTGCATTAGGCTGTATCCTTCATCTTAGAACCACTATCGACTACGCAAGGATACAAACCTTAGCCATGAATAGAAGCCTACCGATCCTCGTATACGTCCATGGGTCACCTAGCAAACCCCTGATAATCCCCTTTTGGAGGTCATGACACCAGTACATCATCGGCCACACCAGGCAGGTTCCCACCTCGAACAACAATCACATCGTACCGTGGGTGTGGCATTTCAGAAAGGCATATCAAACATACCACAATGGGTTATCCAATACCTCAACCCTATTGGCAAGGGTTTATAGAATAGGGAGTGATACCTAACCACATAAATGCTACATGCCTTCATAGTGATACAGTTAGTATAAATTACACGATACCGGCGAGACCTTGGCCACAAAGTGTAATCCATCTCCAAATACAGTCTCGGGTACATGATACCAGTGAGACCTTGGCCACAAAGTATAACCCAAGACCATTTCCATAATCTAGCATGCATATAATAGTTTAGTATGGACTACGCAACACCAGTACCAATCATCAGCCACGAAGCATATCTATTTCCAAATGCAGTCCTGGGGTACACGATACCAGCGAGACCTTTGCCACAAAGTGTAACCCACGACTACAACTAACTCTAATGCATATAATCAATGCATTAATGCTACATACATATGGTAATTACGGCACTGGTACCACCTCAGCCATGCTGGATTCCGTCTCACACACAACCAAACACACGGTGATCACGGTACCAGTACCACCTCGGCCACACTGGATCCCGTCATACAATTCCATAACAATTCATATCAATATTGTAAAATGACAAATGTAACATATGACATATCATCATTGTATTTGAGCAATTACAATTAAACATGTAATTCTAAGCATGTGAGCAATTTAGTAATAATAAACACTCCAAAATAAACACAGTCCATCCCTCGCCTTATTGATCTCTGCTTATTTTAGGTTTTAGATAAGGCCACCGACCAATCCACTCAGTTTTCGTCTCGTGGCTCATGCGCATCATTGTCCTAGACACAAGGGCAATCGTACATTAGTACCTATCGAAAAGATCGGGTGAGGCCCACTTGGGACACCCCCAAAGATACAGTCAAAGTTTCCCAGTGACAGTAATGTCATTGGAAACACCCACCAGAAACAGAGTCTTTTCCCACTAGAAATATCAGTCTTGCTTTCGATGGTGGAGACAAAGAGCTCATAAGCCTCTGAGGTCCACCCAAAAGTAGGCTCAGTGGATCCGATGGGCTGTTTTTGGTGGTGGTTCAAAACAGTCCACTTATTTTGGGGCTTTTCGACTCGGTCCCAATCGCTGAGATTTATTCCGTGGAATTTGTAGGGGATGTTCCTAGTATCATTATAAGCCAATAAAATACCAATTCCATTGATCTTTTTGGGAGATACGTTGATCGAACAATCAAAACCCTAGTTAGTCATTTGGCACTACTTGTTGCCAGAGCTCACCAGGCTTGGTTCGAGCTCGACAATAGCACCGGGAGGATAGAATACGTATTCCCCAACCCCAACATGGTTTGTACACTAAGATTCCATCCAAACCTAGATTAATCTAGGTCAAAATGAAGAGAGAGAGAGAGAGAGAGAGTGGTATGGGAGGTTGTACTTACCTCCGGCAGCGATTCCGGTAACTAGGCGGCAGTCGGCACCAAGGTAAACCCTTTCCCTCTTCTTCTTCTTCTTCTTCTTCTTCTTCCTCCGCTTTTCTTCCTTCCTCTCCTCTCTTACGTTGGACACATTTCTCATTTCTCATTTAAGTGTTAATTTTACACCTTAGGGTCTGTTTGGTTGGACCCAATTCGGACCGACCACTTAAGTTCAAAATGCGTTCACATCACGAGAAAAATGTGGGAGATGATTTGGGATCATTTAAGATTGTTTACGATATGAGTGGCGGGACCCATGGGCATCGACACTATGACAGGAGCCTGTTATACTCACCGAAAGAGCCCACCAGATTTAGGCCCAGTGGATCTGATGGCAAGCTGTCTTAACAGCCGTTTGTCCCATAGCTAGTCTTGCACGGGTGGTTGCCCTCGGCCATGCTCAAGGACTTATGGCAACACTGTTACGTGCTGGGATTCATAAATGAGGAGTCGGGTCACTTACCATCGGGGATCGGAAGGAACGAAACCCCTTGTTAGATTGGCACACGATGCACGAATATGTGGGGTCATCTCTCCCCCTTCGACAATGGGTGGCCACAAGCTAAAACCTGGCGATGCTTTTGATCTCCGATCTGACCTATCACAATAGTTCAAATTATACCGAGTCAGGGCACGGGTGTAACATTGCCCCCACATTACAAGAATTTCATCCTCAAAATTGAACATACTTGGCAAATCAAATAATCCAGGATATTGCTTCATCATCTCATCTTTCTGCTCCAAGATGCTTTCTATTCGGGTTGGTTCATCCATTTCACTTTGACGAAAGAAACGGTGCAGTTGCGGAGAACATGCTCCTTCTGGTCAACAATCTTCTCTGGAAACTCGACATAGGAAAAATCCTCATCCAACTCACGGGGTATATAAGTCAAGACATGAGTGGGATCGGGGATGTACTTCCTCAACATGGATACATGGAAGACATTATGTAAACCCTCCAACTCTGGTGGTAAAGCTATCTGGTACACTACCAGTCCAATTCTTTCCAGTATGTCGTATGGTCCCATAAACCTCAGACTAAGCTTTCCCTTCTTGTCGAACCGCATCACTCCTTTAACTGGGGAGATCCACAAGAACACCTTGTCTCCAATACCAAACTCCAGATGTTTCCTCCTAACATCTGCATAGCTTTTCTGCCTGGACCGAGCCATCTTGATCCTCTCTCTGATCACATTCACCTTCTCACTAGTAGCCTGTATCAAGTCTGGACCCAAAATATGCCGTTCACCAGCCTCATCCCAATAGAGTGGAGTCCGGTACTTTTTACCATACTGTACCTCAAATGGGGACATTCCGATGCTGGAATGATAACTGTTGTTGTAGGAAAACTCAATAAGGGAAATGTGCTCATCCCAACTATAACTCATATGTAAGGCACATGCTCAGAGTAGGTCCTCCAATGTCTGGATGGTTCTTTCCGACTGACCATCTGTCTGAGGGTGAAAGACTGTGCTGAAATTCAACTGTGTACCCATAGCTTTCTGCACACATGTCCAGAACTTAGAAGTAAATCTGGGATCACGATCAGAGATGGTACTAACTGCTACACCATGTAACCTGATGATATTATCAACATACAACTTGGCCAACTTGATACCCTTCTTTGTGCAGGGTAGGCCTGTAATGAAGTCCATGGTAATATTCTCCCATTTCCACTCTGGAATAGGTAGGGACTGTAATAATCCATGGGGCCTTTGTCTCTCAGCCTTAACTTACTAGCCTATGAGGCATCTAGACATATGCATGGCCACATCATTTTTCATTCCTTTCCACCAGTAGGAGCCTTTGAGGACCTTGTACATTTTAGTGCTGCCTGGGTGAATGGAGTATGGAGAGCTCTGTGCCTCTCTCAAAACTATATCTCTCAAATCACCATCACTAGGCACACACAACCACCCTTTGAACTTGAGAATCCTTCTTTCAGTTATCGAGAAATCTGGGTCCTTTTGGGTTCCTTCTTAGCATTCTTCTATCAGCTTCTGCAACTCTGCATCAGTAATCTGAGCTGTAGTAATCCTATCCACCAGACTAGGTCATACCACCATTGCTGATAGTGACAAAGTGACATTTTCTACTAATAGCTCCAAGTCTAGTTTCCTGGCCTCCTCTATGAGATGCTCATTGGTGGTAGTGATGCAAGAGTCAGTGACTGAGATTCTGGCTAAGTGCATCAGCTACCAAATTGGCCTATTCTAGATGATAGTGGATAGTACAATCATAGTCCTTCATTAATTCCAACCAACACCTTTGTCTCATGTTGAGCTCATTTTGGGTGAAGAAGTACTTTAGGCTCTTATGGTCACTGAAGATCTCACTCTTCTCACCATACAGGCAGTGTCTCAAGAATTTTAGTGCAAAAATCACAGCTGCCAACTCCAAATCATGGGTGGGGTAGTTCTTCTCATAATCTTTCAATTGACAGGATGCATAAACAATGACTTTCCTGTGCTGCATCAATACACAACCCAATCCCAGCTTGGAGGCATCATTATACACAACCATACCACCTTTACCAGTTAGGATAGTCAAAACTGGAGCTGATACCAACCTTTGCCTTACCTCCTTGAAGCTCTTTTCACAAGCATAAGACCACTCCAATTTTACACCTTTCTCTGTCAGTCGGGTCATCAGGGTAGCAATACCGGAGAAGTTCTCAATAAACCTCCTGTAGTATCTAGCCAATCCCAGAAGACTACATATGTCTGCTACACTCTTGGGAGTCTCCCATTCTAGAACTACCTACACCTTGCCTGGGTCAACCTCTATACACTTGTCTAAAACAATGTGGCCTAGGAATGCCACCTGTGACAACCAAAACTCCGCTTGTTGAATTTGGCATAAAGTTGCTTCTCTCTCAGCCGTTGCAGTACTAACCTTAGGTGAACAACATGTTCTTTTGCACTCTTGGAGTAAACCAAGATGTCATTGATGAATACAATCACAAACTTATCCAAGACATCCTGGAATACCCAGTTCATCAAGTCCATAAATGTAGCCAGTGCATTAGTCAACCCAATTGACATCACTAAGAACTCATAATGTCCATACCTTGATCTGAAGGCTGTCTTACTGACATCACTATCCTTGATCCTGAGTTGGTGGTAGCCCGATCTTAGGTCGATCTTAGAGAATACCTTGGCACCCTGCAACTGATCAAATAGATCATCTATCATTGGCAAAGTATACCGGTTCTTGATGGTTAGCTTATTAAGCTCCCGGTAATCAATGCACAACCTCATACTCTTGTCTTCCTTCTTGACGAACAATACTAGTGCTCCCTATGGAGACACACTAGGTATAATAAATCCCTTCTTCAGAAGATCTTGAAGTTGCACTTGTAATTCCTTTAACTCCATGGGGACCATGTGGTAAGGGGCTTTTGACACTGGTACCGAGCCGAGGAGTAGGTCTATAGCAAACTTTGTCTCTCGATTCGAGGGTAAACCTGTCAAGTCATCTGAGAATACATCATCACCACATCAAGCTTGGTCAATGGCCTAATCTCTGTCTCAGTATCCATCACAGATGTTAATTAGCCTTGACATCCCTTATCTAATAGATTCTTCATCTGGAGCGCAGATATGATAACCTTCTTGGGTTTCTTGGACTTATCCCCTTGGAACACAAACTCATCATCATCGCGAGGTCTAAAAATGATAGTCTTCTCTACATATAGCACACTGGCTCTGTATGCAGACAACCAATCCATTCCTAAAATCACGTCAAAGTCGGTCATATCCAACTCGATCAAGTGAGCATTCAACTTATGTTCACCTATGGTCACTGGACAAGGCTCATACATATAGTTCAGACCTACTACGCTTGCTGTAGGGGTGCTCACAACCAACCATTGAGTCAATCCCTTGGGTGGAATTCTCATCTTCTTCGCAAATGTCTATGACACGAACAAATGCAAGGCTCCTGAGTTAAATAATACATGTGCATGCAATAATGATAACATTAATGTAGTTGTCACTACACTGGGTGCAGCCTCAACATCCTCTGCGGTGATAGCAAACACTCTGCCCTGTGGTTTCTGGCCCTGTGGGGGCTATGCTGGTCTAGGGGCTGCATATGTCTGCTGGGACCTAGGTGGCGTAGTGTATGGTGCATCAACTAGCCTTCGATGGGGGCATGTCCTCGCCATATGGGTTGGTTGATCACAATGAAAGCACCTCAGGCTTGATCCTGTAGACTAAGATACAACCCTAGATCGGGAGGACTGGGAAGTCTGACTAGCTTCAGGCTTCCTGAATTGCACTAAAGTTGGGTTGATATAAGGCACTCGGAAAGGCTTGCTACCTCCCCTGGAATTAGTAGATCCCATTGGCCTCTTTCTCGTTCTTTGCTGGGTAGTGAAATTATCTCTATGCCGGTCTTTAATAGACTTGGCCACTTAGACCACCTTGGCCTAAGTTTACAGTTTCAACCCAACAAGGGTTGACCTAATACCTGGCCTCAACCCTTTCTCAAACTTCTTTGCTTTGGCTTTATCACCTCTAAGATGCTCAAGAGCAAAATGGAATAGCTCCTCAAAACGTTGCTGGTACTCGAGCATAGACCGAGAACCTTGAACCAATTGAGAGAACTCACTCTCTCTCCTATCTTGAAAGCTTTCTAGAAAGTAGTTCTCAAAGAAGGCCCCTTTGAAGTCTGCCCAAGTAGGGTTTGGATTATTAGCCCTTAGAATAGGCTCGGTGGCACTCCACCAATCATCTGCCTCGTTTTACAACTGATAGCCCGCACACAAAATTTTTTGTTCATCAGTGTAGCCAATCAGTCTAAAAACTTTCTCCATTCCACCAATCCATCATGATGGATACAAGGGTCTTGGCCCACCTTTGAGAAGCATGGGGGCCTAAGCAGTTGAAACTTCTCCATCATTCTCATCAAGTCTCTCCAGCCCTCTACATGGGCCTGGGCTTGATCCAGCATTGGGTCTTGCACATGCCCATACACATTTTGATGCCCTTGCCCATGCACTTGTGCCCCACCTAATGTTTGAAGGGTAGCCGATCTAGTGGGTATTGGAACGGGTGTTGGTGGAGTAGGAGGTGTGGGCAGTGTATTACGGGCTTCTATTGCCACTTGGATCCTATTATCGATCCCAGTCATAAACTAGTTTTGCCTTTCCTCAACTCCCCGTATCATGTTATCCATGATGGATGCCACATCCTGGCCTGTAAGTACCGACGGAGCCAAGAGTGCATTATGGGGTCTACCCCGGTTCCATGTAGGGGAAGCGAGAGGTGACAGGCATGATTGGGATCTAGATCGAGTGTTTCAGCGTGACATGACTCCTGTGAAGGAATCCGATTAGTGCATATGCATATACAAGGTTGTATGTAATTGGAACACATGCATACATAGTGGGTCTCACACGTTACGATAGGCAAAAATTAGGGTTAGGGCATGCATAAGTGGGGTCCACACATATTAGGATCCGATCGCACACGTATCCCAAAGGGGCACACCATTAAAGTAACAAAATAAAAACTAGATTTGAAAAATAAAATAATTTATTTTCAAAATTGGTCCACTAGAAACAGGGGGACTCTTCACTGGAAATATGGTTTAATCCACCGGAAATATCAGAGTTATTTTCGGTGGACAAAATAGAGAGAAAAATTGGGACTTTTTATTTCTTCGAAAACAAACACCAGAAGCAAGGCCAGTGTTTTCGATGGTTCCAAAACGGCTATAAATAGACTTGGGTTTGGGTTTCATTGTACAAAACCCTATTCTAACTTGTGAAAAATGTGTGGAAACAGCCAAGGAGGATTTTTCAACCCATTCCCTACCTTCCTCTCGCTATTTCGTGATCACTCGGTGCCACATTCTCACTAAGGGTATGTTCCTCCTCTCTGTAACCTAGTTTCATAATTTTCTTCTCTGTAAACTTTACATTCAGCCATTGAACTAGGTTTTTCATTCTTAATCCTTAGGAATCTTATTGCAATGATGTCTAGGTGCCGTGTACATACCCGACGTGCCATTGAACAAGAGGAGCAAGACGCCGCCACTCAGTTTAACCCAATCCTGTTCTGCTCTATGGCTTAGTATGACCATTGGGAACTCTTCAAGCGCCATAAATTGGACCCAAGAATCTATATGAGGACCAATGACTTCCGTGCATTCCGTCTCCATCAGCGGTTTGACGATGTTGGGTGGTACCGCATCCTGAAGCCCAACAAGTACTACTACCCTACACTGGTCAGGTTGTTCTACTCCAACCTGAATTGCATGAACCAAGGTACTGAAGAGATGCAGATCACCTTCTATGTGAAGGGGGTGGAAATCTCCTTTGACATGAGGCAGTTGGCCAATATTCTGATGGTCAACAATGCAGGTGACCTAGTGTACTACCCGCCTCGGACTCTAGCATATGAATTCCAGAGTCCCGATACCTTTCAAGAGATAAATGACATGCTGAAAAAGTAGGCCAAGGGATGTAACCATTCAGTCAACTATTTTGCTACTCCAAAGGTCGTCTATCGTGCGGTTCAGTTGAATGTCCTTCCCACTTGTGGACACTATGACGAGGTATCCGCACTGTAAGCCTATGTGACCTATTGTGTGTACATGGGGGTGCAGATACGTCTCCCTTACCTCCTGATGTGGACCATGGTAATTCGGTCCAAGGGAGTGGATCACCGAGTGGGGAACCTGTGCTATGGGAGGATACTGACTGACATTTTCTATCGCTTTGGGGTGGACTTGGAGGGAGAGGCATGCTTGGGTGAAGAGGTCACAGACTTCAACCAAGATTCTCTAAGGAAAATGACCATAGATAATAGGGAGGTGACACCTGATCTAGAGGCAGGTGTGCAGCCTATGAAGGCAGAGGATGGCAGTGTCGGTGATGTTGGGGGCGATGCCAGTGGTGTTGGTGGAGGTGTTGGTGGTGCAGGAGAAGAAGTTACTGGGGTTGGTGGGGTTCCACCACCTGATCCCCAGGCTATGGGTTCCAGAGTTGCCTCCTCTTCTTGGGGCACTAGGGGTGTAAGGCCTTATGGTCTCAATGATGTTATGCCCGCTTGGACACCATCACCACATTGATGAGGAGCATGGATGGCCGCCTCAACAGTATAGACAGGACCTATTGTCTTATGGACAATAGGGTGGCCTCCCTAGAGGCCCAAATGCAGGTGATGGTCTTCCATCTTGGTATTCCGGTGCCTCCTTGATGAGCACATTTATGTGTGAAATCTAGGGTAGTAAAACATGCATTTTACATATTTAGAATGGAGTTACCTTGGGTTTTACTCTCTTTTTGCAGGTTTTATATTTTCAAGGCCTTAAGGACTATCGGGAGATATATCTTCAATTTTACACGTAAAGAGGTACTATTTCTTTCCATGGTTGCGAAGAGGACGAAATTCTGAGCAAGATGGACGTGTTCAATTAAAAGTACACATTCGTTTGGTCACCCGTACAAATGATTATTCTTTTTCGGGTCAAAAATAATAATGGATCAGAACTGAACCGAGATGCAGAACCAGCCCGTTTGCAATTGTCCCAGAGGTACAAGGAATACTCCAAATGCCAACAAGGATCGATGGACCACATCTTTAAGTGATTAAAGATTTGTTTTTGGTAACAACAACTACCTAGCTTAGTTGGTGAGCTATGGTGTACAAAATTCTCTTGCTCACAAAGAGGTCTCAAGTTCGAATCTTATGGTTGTTTTTTTTAGAAGATTTTGTTGAAGATTTCCTGCTTTTCACTCACTTAAAGCACTAAGGGCATGGAGGGGATTTCCACATCAAGTTAGAAGCAAGCAAAATCGTGGAAGCAAGAAGAGAAGAAAAAGAAAAAAAAAAAGGAAAGCAAAATCGTGGAAGCAAGAAGAGAAGAAAAAAAAGGAAAGAGAAAAAAAGGGGAGAACCAAAAATTGTCCAAATCTTCTCTCTCCTCCACATCATCACCAAATATTGTCCAAATCACACCAAGAAGAAAAAAATCGTCCCTAGGAGAGAGAAAAAAAAGAAGAAAAATAAATTAGAAAAAAAAGGAAAGAAAATAAGCAAAAAAAAATTTTAGGAAATTTCTCAAAATTTATTTCTCTCTTCTCTCTCCTCCATCTTAGCACTTTTGGACTCAAAAGATCTCACAATCAATTGTGGGTTTCTCTCTTTTAGGAAAGAGAAAATTGTTACTCTACCTCTCCATTCCCTATAAATACAACTCATGTAAGAGGAGGAGACACAATTCATTCTTCTTCTAGTTTTCTTTAGTTGCTCTCTCTCTTCCTCTTTCTCTCTTTAGTTTTAGTTCTTCTCTATTTTTGCTTTAATCACTTTTGTAATAGTTTTTTTTATTTCAATTAATGCAAGCACTCTTTTATTTTTATTCAGTTCTTTTTATGTTTATGATTTATGCAATTGAGTTGTAATTTTTTAAGTTATAGTTCTAGGCTTAGATCTAGGTGACAAGATCATGAGCCGTGAAGCAATTTTTTTTTTCAAGTTCAAGCATTGATTCAAGTAAGTAGGCTCCTTCAGTAGTCTTCTCTCCCCCCTCTCATTCCCTCTTCTGACTACCCTTTCTTTCTTAATTTAGGATTTTTATTTTCAGTCGTTACATTATTGCTATCCCTTTCCCCCAAGGTTCATGGCTAGTGTATGTGTTGGCTTTGCCCCTCCTAGCCATAGAACCATCAATTTATTGCTTTTATTTTAATTGTCTCCCTTTCCCTAAAGCCAAGTAGAGTAACCCTTGTAAGAGTGACTCTCTGGTCGAGTAGGGAAGCTCATATTATGATGAATCCCTCGGGCTAAGTAGAGAAACCTACTTGTGAGTCTCTCTCTAGCTTTATCCCCTTTCTTTTACTTTATTTTTATTTCAGCATTTTTTTTCCTTTATTTATTTATTTTTTTTAATTGCGTGGGTTGTTTATTTTTAGTTATTTATTTATTTAATTTTAATTGCGTGGCTTGCGTCTTTAAATTCTTAGATGACGAATGGTTAGGACGTTATTTTTAAGACGGTAATTAGAATTAGATCACAACCATTAATCAGTTCACTTTCGCATTATTAAAAGAAATAAAAAAATAAAGTGGCTGCTCTCCCTGTGTTCGACCCGTAGCTACACTGATCCGTACGCTTGTGGTTACATTTTAAATCTCAAACAAGTTTTTGGCGCCATTGCCGGGGAGACAGTTCCATGTTATTTTTCACTTTCTTTTGGTAAATCGGAGTGCTTTGTTTTATTTTATTTTATTTTATTTTTTATTGAATTCCTGAGAAGAACAACTTGCAATAATAGTTGTATCAGTGGAGGTCGCCATGCCTCACAGTATGATAAAGACAGGTTTCGCCCTGTAGCAGTACCTCAGGAATTGACCTGAGCAACCCTGGATCCCTGCCGGTAAGCTCCCAAAAAAACCAAAAAAAAATAAAAAATAAAAATAAAAAAATTCAAAAAAAAATCATAAAAAAATAAATAAATTTTTGCTATCCATTCTTTTGTGCTTGCCTTACTTTAGTTGTGGGTAGTTTTCTGTTGCATGAGTGTTAAGTGGGTACGTAATACTAAGAATCGGTTAGAAAGAAGAGATCCAACAAGTAGTGACCCTATACGTTTGCTCTCTTTAAAACCCTTCAATATGGGAGACCAACAGCATAACCCTTCACCTAAATCTCTGAAAGATAGGTTCTACCTGCTAGAACAGCCCAACCTTCCTGCATAGTTCTACCACAAGCCCAGGGCAATATTTTTGAACTCAAATCTCAATACATCACTATGTTGCCCCACTTCCATGGGTTGACCTCTGAGGATGCATACCTATTTCTAAGGGAATTTGAAGAGGTATGTGTTCTAATTAAGATCCAACAGCTTTCTGATGATGCTGTTAAGCTTAGGTGTATCACTTTTGCATTGAAAGACCAAGCTAAGAAGTGGTTGTATGGATTACCCACAAATTCCATAACCTCATGGGAACAGTTCACAGTTGTCTTCCTTAAGAAGTTTTTCCCAACTCACAAGACCAATAAGCTTAGAAGTGATATCCTTCAGTTTAGGCAAAAGCCTAGTGAGTCATTTTCCAAGCTTATGGAGAGATTCAAGGATCTACTCCAAGAATGCCCTCACCATGGCCTAGACCTATGACATTTATGTCAAATAATTTATGAGGGTATTGATTACCCAACTAAACAAATGATAGAGTCCATGTGCCCTGAGGGATTCACATCCTTTACAGATGAAGGAAAGGTATGGGAATTTTTACTTGACTTAGCTGACAAAACCCGTGAGTGGAATCAACCCAAGAGAGTGAAAGAACCATAGGAGGAAAAGGATATTTTGTGGATGGGATAGTAGCCAAGGAAGCCCATTTGGATAGCCTAATCAAGAGGATTGAAGCTATTGTTCCTAGAGAGCCATCATCAGTCAATTTGGTTAAGATTTGTGCTTGGTGCCAGTCCCCTGGACATGTCATAGAAGAATGCCCTAACACCTCTGGGGGCACTTCTAATGATAGTGTTAATGCCTTATACCAGAATAATCCATATAGTAACACATACAATCCAGGATGGAGAAATCACCCAAATTTCTCTTGGAATCAGGGCAACCAAGCAGGACCTTCCAATTTCTATAATCAAGGTCAACCTGGACCCCAAAGGCCTCCCTTTGCACAACAATCTTTTTCTCAAAATACTTTTCCTAGGTCAAATGTAGGACCTCAGGCGAGTTTTCCTAGGGCCCCTCTTCTATCATCTTATCAGCAACCCCCTGGGTTTACCAACATTGGAGAGGCAAGTAGAATTAGTGACTTGGAAAAAAATATGGTCCTCCTCATGACAAGCCATCAAAATCTTACGAGAGAACTTACTCAAGTTGTCTCAATTATGCGTGAGAGGGAGAAGGGAACTTTACCCAGTCAACCAGAGCCTAACCCTAGGCATCATCAGCCTGTTAGTTTACAAGGACCAACTAATGCACCACTGAATATAGTACAAGGTCAGACTCAACAAGGGCCCTCTAACCAATGTAATGTTGTTTATGCCCTTAGGAGTGGTAGAGAGTACCTACAGAGTGTTCCTAAATCTTTCCCATCTATTACTCCTGTTAACTCTTCTTCAATTGAGGACACAAGTGTGTTTCTTGTTCCAGGTTCGTCTGATGAACCTAAAGATTTTTCTGAACCTAAAGATTTTTCTGAAACTAAAGATGATTTGGGTGAGGAAACCAAAAATGATTCTTCTGAACAGGGGCAAATCCCTAACAATCCTTATGTTCATCCTATCCCATTTCCTAATCGCTTGGTACACAAAAAGAAGACTGCTTCCATGGATAAAATTTTAGAAATCTTCAAAAAGGTAGAAGTGAACATCCCTCTTTTGGATGCCATATCCCAGATCCCCGCCTATGCAAAGGTACTGAAAGATTTGTGTACTCACAAACGTATCACTAGTGTGCCAAAAAAGGCGTTCTTGGCAGGTAACATTAGTTCCATAATTACTCAGCCCATAGCAGCCAAGTATAAGGATCCAGGGAGCCCTACCATATCTTGTGTCATAGGCAACACCTATATTGAGCATGCCTTACTTGACCTTGGCGCAAGTGTAAATCTTTTACCTTACCATGTGTACAAGAAACTAGGATTGGGAGAATTGAAAGCCACTGGAACTACTCTTCAGTTGGCAGATAGGTCTGTTAAGATTCCTAAAGGGATGGTTGAGGATGTCTTACTAAAGGTGGGGGAATTTATTTTCCCTGTTGATTTTATTGTGTTAGATACTAAGCCCTTCTCAACCAAGGATGAGATCCCGATAATTCTAGGAAGACCATTCTTGGCTATCAGTAATGCATTAATCAATTGCCGGAATGGTTTCCTAAGATTATCTTTTGGTAACCAAACTGTTGAGTTTAACATGTTTAGGATTGGCAAGCAACCACATATGGAAGAAGAGATCAATATGCTTGAGGATTTTTTGGATTTTTCTGATGATTTAGTTACCAACTTTGATATTGATTTTGATTCAAAATTCCAAGAGTGTATGGATGAGTTGGATGATGATAGTGAAAATTTTTTTTCTGAAGTCTTGAGTCTTCACACACTTGTGGAGCCCTTAGTACCCCTTTCCAATTCCATTCCCAAACCTTCCATAGTTGAGCCCCCTAAGCTAGATCTTAAGGAGTTGCCATCTAATTTGAGATATGCTTTCCTAGGGCCTGACCAGACTCTTCCTATAATAATTTCTTCAAATTTGACTTCTACCCAGGAAGAGGAGTTACTTAAAGTGTTAAAAGATAATAAGGAAGCCCTAGGACCATGGCTGATATCAAGGGTATAAGCCCTTCCATTGTGTAACATCATATACATCTTATGGAGGATTCTAAACCATCAACGGAACCCCAAAGAAGAGCTAACCCAGTGATGATGGAAGCCATTAAGAAAGAGATCCTAAAGTGCTTAGATCATGGAATAATTTATCCTATTTCTGACAGCCAATGGGTAAGCCCAGTTCACGTAGTGCCTAAGAAGTCTGGTGTGACTGTAGTTCCTAATGCCAATAATGAGTTGATCCCTACCCGTGTCCAAACAGGATGGCATGTGTGCATTGATTACAGGAAGTTAAATGCGGCAACCTGGAAGGACCACTTCCCATTGCCATTCATTGACCAGATGTTAGAGAGGTTAGCTGGACATGAATACTATTGCTTTCTTGATGGATATTCCGGCTATAACCAAATCCCAATTGCTTTAGAGGACCAACATAAGACCACTTTTACATGCCCATATGGAACATTTGCTTACAGGCGTATGCCCTTTGGGCTTTGCAATGCCCCTGCTACGTTCCAACGATGCATGATGAGCATTTTTTCTGACATGGTCGAAAAATTCTTAGAAGTATTTATGGATGACTTTTCAATTCATGGGAATTCCTATTCTGAATGTCTTCATCATCTTTCCCTAGTTTTGAAAAGGTGCATATCTAAGAATTTGGTTTTGAATTGAGAGAAATGCCATTTTATGGTTAAATATGGTATTGTTTTAGGCCATGTAATATCCAAGGAGGGAATTAAGGTAGATAGAGCCAAAGTGGATTTAATTGATAATTTACCACCTCCTCAGTCTGTTAAGGATGTTCGGTCTTTTCTAGGGCATGCAGGCTTCTACAGAAGGTTTATTAAGAACTTTAGTCAGTTAGCCCGACCTCTCACCTCATTACTTGTCAAAGATCAAACTTTTGAATTTTCCAAAGAGTGCCTAGAATCCTTCAAGCAACTTAAGAAGGAGTTGACCAATGCACCCATTGTTCAACCACCTGTTTGGACTGAACCTTTTGAACTGATGTGTGATGCTTCGGATTTTGCCATAGGAGCAGTTTTAGGTCAAAGGATTAATAAGTTACCCACTGTCATTTACTATGCTAGTAGGACCTTAAATGATGCTCAACTCAATTATACAACCACTGAAAAAGAATTTTTAGCTGTTGTGTTTGCATTAGAAAAGTTTCGGTCTTACTTAGTTGGTTCACATGTGGTGGTGTATACTGATCATTCTGCCCTCAGATACCTAGTTCAGAAGAAGGATGCCAGAGCCCGTCTCATTAGGTGGGTTTTACTTTTGCAAGAGTTTGATTTAGAAATTAGGGATAAGAAAGGAGTTGAAAACCTAATTGCAGACCATTTATCCCGGCTTCCCAATTCCTTGACTGTTGATTCTCCAGTCAACGAGAACTTTCCAGATGAACAATTATTTGCAATGTCCAGTGAACCATGGTTTGCTGACATTGTCAACTTCTTAGTTTCAGGTGTGACTCCGGATCACTGGTCCACCCAAGATAAGTATAGGTTTCATTCCCAAGTTAAGCACTTTTTCTAGGATAATCCTTATTTGTTTAAGATATGTCCGGATCAAATTATCTGACGATGTGTTCCTGATCATGAACAACATTCCATTCTCTCTTTTTGTCATGATCATGCATGTGGTGGACACTTTGGACCTAATAAGACTGCGGCAAAGGTTCTCCAATGCGGATTTTATTGGCCCACTCTTTTTAGAGATGCGTTTGATTTTTGCAAGGCTTGCCCCGCCTGCTAGTCTTTTGGCCGTATCAATAAGAGAAACATGATGCCTCTCA
This sequence comes from Macadamia integrifolia, assembly GCF_013358625.1. NCBI lineage: Eukaryota > Viridiplantae > Streptophyta > Magnoliopsida > Proteales > Proteaceae > Macadamia > Macadamia integrifolia. The sequence goes on from NW_024870576.1 coordinate 208,734, forward strand.
ACCCTATTTTGGTAGTTGAGATCTTTGATGTTTGGGGCATCGATTTTATGGGACCATTCCCTAATTCCTTTGGGAATTTGTACATACTTTTGGCCGTTGATTATGTTTCTAAATGGATAGAGGCCATACCTTGTAAAACTAATGACCACAAAGTGGTGGTCCAGTTTCTCAAAGAGAACATTTTTTCCCGCTTTGGTGCACCACGTGCAATAATTAGTGATAGGGGTACTCATTTTTGTAATCGGCCTTTTGAGGCCTTAATGAAAAAGCATGGGGTCACTCATAAGTTATCTACCCCTTATCACCCCCAAACTAGTGGCCAAGTGGAGGTGTCTAATAGGAAGATCACACAAATCTTGGAGAAAACTGTTAATCCCAACCGTAAGGATTAGTCCCTTAGGCTCATTGATACCTTGTGGGCCCATCGGACTGCATTCAAGACCGACCTTGGTCAGTCTCCCTACCGTTTGGTGTATGGAAAAGCTTGTCACTTACCAGTTGAGTTGGAGCATAAGGCCTTTTGGGCCATTAAGAAGCTTAACTTTGATTTGTCTGATGCGGGAATTCATCGTAGGCTCCAACTATCTGAGTTGGAGGAACTTAGGAATGAAGCCTATGAAAGTTCTAGAATTTACAAGGAAAAGACCAAAGCTTTCCATGATAAACACATTCTGCGTAAATCTTTTGCAATTGGTGATAAGGTCTTATTGTACAACTCTCGATTGCATCTTTTTCCTGGTAAGCTTAGATCCCGATGGGATGGCCCATTTATTGTTCATAATGTATATCCCCATGGGGCTGTGGAGATTTTGAATCCAGGAACAGGGGTAATTTCGAAGGTTAATGGTCAGCGTTTGAAACCGTTCCTCGAGTTTTCCACTACTAGTAGTGAAGAGGTCATGGATCTCCATGAACCTCTTTACACTGATGACTAATTTTTAATCAGGTATGACCCCCTTGCATTGTCTTTGCTTTTAATTTTTTTTCATGCATTGAGGACATTGCATGACTTAAGTGTGGGGGAGGGAAACCAGTTTTTGTTTTTTTTTCTTTCACTTTGTTTTGTTTGTTTTTATTTTTATTTTTGAACTTGCTAAGGATGAAGTCCTACTTTGGCTTTTGGATAATGATCAGACCATTCAAATGCTTGATGTATGAAAATAAAAGTTTTCACGAAGGTACCCATTTTGAACGTATAAAACCCTGTTGAGAAGAAAGAAACAAGCATGTGTCTTGAGATGGGACTTTCTTTTGAAAAATAAGAGACCCCTATTTTATGGTGATGGACCATATGTAAGTCTATGGGTTCCTTGTACTTTTGATTTGGAGTTGAAATTTTTTTTTAATTTGGCATGGGTTGATAAATGTACAATTTTAAATGAAATGTGAAATGTGGTATAAAGAAGAATAAGAGTTGATTCCCTTGGAACTAGACAGGGCATTGCGCCTCAGGAAGCGTGGTGTCTTGTTCGAAATTCCTTGGGAGGAAACTTCTGAAGTAACTCTAGCATCACTGTCTTTGTGGGCATATACAAAAAGCGAAGCTACATAGTAACTTGGGTGTCTGGTGTTTGCTCCACCATGTCATTCAGGCCAAAAGTAGTGGAGTAGAATAGAGTTTATTAAGCAGAAAAAAAAGAGAAAAAAAATGTGCAAATGTCATTATTGCTTGGTAACATGTTTGGTCAAAAACACTCCAACGCCTTAGTCATTGGTTCCCTATTTCTTCACAAGTGGTTTTGCCTTAAGATAAGGATGTTTTGGAAGAGATGAGGTGAGTTCCAAATTAAGAAATATGCTAGTGCCTGGAATTGATAAAGGGTAATAAAAGTTCAAGTGTGGGGGTCCCTTGTAAGAGAAATTATCTTTGCTCCGGATCGGTATGAGCCTTACCTTTAGCCAAAGTTGGGATTTGTTTATTCTGAATTTTGGGTGTATATTCACTACAAATACCCACGAGACACAACTCGTCCACTAGGGGTGACCTAGGGGTTTAAAGGCTTGTTGCACATGCTAAGTGCAACCGTGATTCCTACGAAAGTGAGTTAGGTTTTTTTTGTTTTTATTCTTTTTCTTTTTGTTTTGCTCGAGGACTAGCAAAGTCTAAGTGTGGGGGAATTCTGATGAGCACATTTATGTGTGAAATCTAGGGTAGTAAAACATGCATTTTACATATTTAGAATGGAGCTACCTTGGGTTTTACTCTCTTTTTGCAGGTTTTATATTTTCAAGGCCTTAAGGACTATCGGGAGCTATATCTTCAATTTTACACGTAAAGAGGTCCTATTTCTTTCCATGGTTGAGAAGAGGATGAAATTCTGAGCAAGATGGACGTGTTCAATTAAAAGTACACATTCGTTTGGTCACCCGTACAAATGATTATTCTTTTCGGGCCAGAAAAAGAATAATGGA
>NW_024870576.1:211165-242468 GCF_013358625.1 Macadamia integrifolia
TCCCTCTTCTGACTACCTTTTCTTTCTTAATTTATGATTTTTATTTTCAGTCGTTACATTATTGCTATTCCTTTCCCCCAAGGTTCATGGCTAGTATATGTGTTGGCTTTGCCCCTCCTAGCCATAGAACCATCAATTTATTGCTTTTATTTTAATTGTCTCCCTTTCCCTAAAGCCAAGTAGAGTAACCCTTGTAAGAGTGACTCTCTGGTCAAGTAGGGAAGCTCATATTATGATGCATCCCTCGGGCTAAGTAGAGAAACCTACTTGTGAGTCTCTCTTTAGCTTTATCCCCTTTCTTTTACTTTTTTTTATTTCAATTAATGCAAGCACTCTTTTATTTTTATTCAGTTCTTTTTATGTTTATGATTTATGCAATTGAGTTGTAATTTTTTAAGTTATAGTTCTAGGCTTAGATCTAGGTGACAAGATCACGAGCCGTGGAACAATTTTTTTTCAAGTTCAAGCATTGATTCAAGTAAGTAGGCTCCTTCAGTAGTCTTCTCTCCCCCCTCTCATTCCTTCTTCTGACTACCCTTTCTTTCTTAATTTAGGATTTTTATTTTCAGTCGTTACATTATTGCTATTCCTTTCCCCCAAGGTTCATGGCTAGTGTATGTGTTGGCTTTGCCCCTCCTAGCCATAGAACCATCAATTTATTGCTTTTTTTTTTAATTGTCTCCCTTTCCCTAAAGCCAAGTAGAGTAACCCTTGTAAGAGTGACTCTCTGGTCAAGTAGGGAAGCTCATATTATGATGCATCCCTCGGGCTAAGTAGAGAAACCTACTTGTGAATCTTTCTCTAGCTTTATCCCCTTTCTTTTACTTTATTTTTATTTCAGTATTTTTTTTTTCTTTATTTATTTATTTAATTGCGTGGGTTGTTTATTTTCAGTTATTTATTTATTTAATTTTAATTGCGTGGCTTGCGTCTTTAAATTCTTAGATGACGAATGGTTAGGACGTTATTTTTAAGACGGTAATTAGAATTAGATCACAACCATTAATCAGTTCACTTTCGCATTATTAAAAGAAATAAAAAATAAAGTGGCTGCTCTCCCTGTGCTCGACTCGTAGCTACACTGATCCGTACGCTTGCGGTTACATTTTAAATCTCAAACAGACACCATTTTCTGGAAGCATAATTTTCCGAGAAGATGGGGATAGAGATTCTCGACTGCTCGATTGTAATGATTAGCTCCGGCCCAATCTTCTTTCTCATTGGAAGTTCTTCGTTGTCTCTAAAAGTGTTAATCCCAGAATCATCCAAGGCATGGTAGAGGTGATCAGTGAAGTTGGTGCGAGTGTCTTCTCCACGAAAGCTCAAGAACACTTCATAACTCGAATTTGAAGAAGACAAAGAAGAGGCAAAACCGGCATTCAGGGACGCTGCCATTAGGATTCAACTTCTTAGAAGCTATTACTTTTGGATTGCAGAGCGGCAGAGTCTGTGCTTGATTAGCTGCACCCTTCAATTTCTTGATCTGCTATTTCCAGGTTGGACTTTCCTGTCACTTTTATGCACTGTTTACCTTATTTTTTTTTTTGGTTTAATTAAATAAAGGTTTTTGCTTTGGGCAGCAAACATTTGGGTCCAACCTACATAATTGTGGGTAACTTCGGGGCCGGGCAGTGAAAAGTATAATCTCTGTTTTTTTTTTTGGTAAAAGTGAAAGTATAGTCTCTATTACTGTGTCTGTCTTAGGGTTTTTGAAAAAGCCCCAACCAAGCATCATCCCGACAGCTCATTTTGGTTTCAAAATTTGAAATTAATGTTCCAAAACCTATTTTTCACAAAATATTAAAAGCCAAATCCCACAAATTGTGGAAATGTTTGAAAAATTGACTCAACTTTACATGTATCTTACGTTTATTGTTTTATGCGGTCATTTACAGGAGTTTGCATTCATGTTGACCACTTTATTGCTTTATGCGGTCATTTATAGGAGTTTGCATTCATGTCGACCACTTACCATAGATCAAGCAATATAAAGTTTGAACGCTTGTCATGCAACGATGTTGACTTCATGTATAACATGTATAATTTTTTTTTGTTGGGGGGGGGTGTGAGTACCATTCACTCCCTCGTGAATGACTGGGACTTTCACTTTTTTCTTGAGGCGAGAGTGGTTCTGATTGAAACTTATGAACGTTGATGGCAATTTCATAATGATGTGATTTATTCAAATCAAAGTCCCACTGTCTATTGATGGTTCATTTTCCATGGAGAGGCCTAGTGATGGTGATTACGTGGTAGATCCTATGGGCTAAATACATGCATCAACTCATGTATGAGCATTTTTTCTAAATCATTTATTGTTTTATTCTTGATTATTTTCTATGGAAGGGCCTTATTTTCCATGAAGAAGCCTGAGATGGTGACTACTCATGTTCCATTTTCCATTGTTAAGCTCAATGATGGCGGCTATGCGCATGACGGGTCCTATGGGCTAAATTCATGCATCAACTCATGTATGTGCATTTTTTCTAAATCATTTATTGCTCTATTCATGATTATTTTTCATGGAGAGGCTTGAGATGGTGACTACTTATATTCCATTTTCTATGTTGAGGTCAATGATGGCGACTATGGGGTGACGGTTCCTTTGGGCTAGATAAAGATAAGAAAAATCTTGAAAAAATTAATACATCCACTCACTCATTGATGACTTGGATTTTAACTTTGACTTTCATTGGTGGGGAATGAGAAGTTTGAGGCAAAGAGTGATTATGATTAAACTTATTTTTTATAAGGTTATTTTTCACACTTCTATAAAAAAAAAAAAAAAAAAAAAAAAAAAAAAAAAAAAAAAAAAAAAAATCTCTCACCTCATTTTGGTTTGACTGAGTTTTACAGTTCGTACTCTCTCTCTAAGTCTTTTAAGTGTGAACATGCATGTGGGTTGACGTTGGCTGCTATGATGTGCTCAGTCCCCCTCATTGCGTCTCTCTTTCTCTATTCAGTTATTGGTTAATAGAATGGTTAGAAATAAAAAAAAAAAAAAGAGATAAATATAATATTTTTATCTTTAAAATTTAAAATTTTAATTTGTATATCATTTGTATGTTATGTACATATGATAACTTGATGGATAATATGAAACAAGTATTGCAAATATTAAAAATAACATCTGAATTTTTTATCCGCTTTTTATTTTTGTATTCGAATAATTCTCGAATCTGAATCTGAACTCGAATTTTATCTCCGTTTTTTTACCGATATTTTGATCAAATCATTGAATGAATGAAACGCATTAATCCGAATAATTCCTGAATCCGAATTTAATAACTATGCTCACTGGTGGAGTCAAAGAAGATACCTAGACCCAATAGCAAAATTTAAAACCAATTATGACAAAAAAAAAAAAAAAAAACTCTAGAAAGAAATTTTAGAACACAACACTCAACCAAATCTATGAAAAAGACAATAATATATGAGGAAAGGGAAAGCGTTTTTACCCATAAATCCAATGAGAGAACCACCGATAAGGCATTGGCAAAGGTAAGAGGGTTAAAATCAACTTACTACAAATTAAGACTATGCAAAGAAATCAGAAACAAATACCAAGAAATATGAGCAAACTTAGTCCAGTGATGAAGTGCCAGATGAAGCAAGAATCCTCAAACGGCAATCCAACTCCACTGATTAAGCCCAATTTATATATATATATATATATATATATAAATACTTGAGAATGTTCAAATCAACTATATATATATATATATATACTTGAAAATGTTCAAGTCAACTCATCAAACCGATTTTAGAACAAAAAAACAGAGAAACTCAAGTTATCGATAATCTCTTACCAAAAAAAAAAGTTATCGATGATCAAAACGTTTGATTGCAGAACAAAAAAAATCCAAGGACATGAACCCTCCAAAATCTCTCCAAAAAAACTTACAAGCAGAATGAAGATGAGTGGCAGAGAAAGCCAATACTAAGATTAGGTTGAATCAGGTATAGATTATTCCTCCAGGAGGCTTCAGCACCCTTAAGTTGCTGTAATACGTGAAATTGTTTTTTTCAAAGCAGACAATAACGTGATTTGATGTGGGGTCGGGACATTAGAAATGGTATTAGACGGGATCTTAACATCATGTAGGGTTATAGTGGGAATATTTGTGCCATAATGGGGAAAAATGTCATGCCCAAGAAATGATTAAGATATGTTTGAATCTCAAAACTTACGCAAAACACGAAAGAAGAGCATTGAGGGGACAAGCTTTTTAGTCCCACATCGACTAAGAAAAGAGATTAAGTTAATTGACAACCTCTAACACCCCTTCCACGGTCATGATGCAAATTTAGAGATGTAGAAAGTTTACACCAAACAGATAATATTGTGACTTCGTGTGGGGTTTGAGCATTACAATTAGAAAGCCTAAATCCATTACATGCTGGATTATGTTGATCAATATTTTTAATAAAATTGTAAAGTAAATTGCACAAAATTGAAAGCTTAAATCCTTGCACGAAATAGAAAACTTAAATCCACTAAAACCACTGGATGACCAGATTTTGGAATCATAAAATGAATGTAGCCTTGTCAGTAGGACTAAATCCAATACACCCCATAGTGGTAGAGTATTGCCCTCACTAAATTTCTTGCTCAGCCTCTTATTTTTATTATCAACCATCGAACTTTAATGTATTGTCGATTATACGTTTTGGTTTACCATATTCAGGGGTCATCCATTCTAGTACTATTCTCATTTAAACATGTTTAATTACTAAGTTTGATGAAATCCAGTGCATTGATGTAATTTACTATATCTTATTCTTCCTAATTAGAATGACGCAAGTGGGTTGGGTATTATAATTTGGAGGATAAAAAGAAGCAGTTTCTTAAAACAAGTTATTAGTGTATGAATATCTTCCACGTTTTTTTTCAATGATTAATTAAACAAATAGCTAAGAGAAAAAGACGACATTCGTACACAAAGTCGAGCTTTATCTAAAAATACAAGCAAAAAACAAACACACCAGTCCCACCCCACCCCCACCCCCACCCCCACCCCCACCCCCGAAAAAAAAAATCCATTGAGATAAACCACTTGACTACAAGATTCCAGTGATACTTAATATGACTATTGAAAGATGAACAAGAAATAGATGAGGCATGAAAGTTTAATTAATGCACATATTCAACTAATAAGTCAATTATGAGAGCGGATCAGGTTCAAGTTTGAGAATGTACAAGAATAGTCCTAGTTCGTGGATACAGAATCAATTTTCTCTCTTTTCATTTGACAAATTCTATATCCACGAATTAAGAATGTACAAGAACATTCTCGTACGTGAATCTGATCCGTTCACTCAATTTATATCCTTAATACTATAGAAACCAACGCTATATGGGAAGGTCTTTTCTAATGCAAAGTATTCTTAACCTCTCAATGCTGCTCGTGGGAGTTGCAGTTAATTTTTGTATTTTTTTAACATTGTGGTGGTTGCAACAACCCTCAATTATAATTATAGTTTTTTTTTTTTTTTTGGTAGAAATTATAATTATAGTTCATTTCACACTAAATGTTGACTTGAAAATCTTGCTAAGTCTTTAAAAAAAAAACAAAAATCATAAATAAAGAATTGAAAGCTTCTTGATGCAGGTCATGTAACCCTCTGGAACTGGAAGACAAGATGCCACTTGCCCACCTCTTGACAAACATATAGGAGGAATATTGTCCTCTTATTGGTTGTATCTTTTCTTAAAATTCAAAGCTTTCATAAAAAAAATGAACAAAAATAATTCCATGACAGTTTATCATAATGATGCAGGTCTAGTTCACATGGTCAAAATATTTAAAAATCGATGTGGTCACCGTGTGTTTCTTTCTTTTATGTTTAATTTTTTTAATTAATTAATTAATTTTATTATTTTACCCTCTCACAAATTCATTAAGTGGATCTCATTTAGTTCGGAAAAGAGTGAATTATTGTTGTTGTTGAAATCAAGGATAACAACACAAAAATATGTCACTACATCAAGCTAACAAAAGAAGCTAAAAAACATGATTGATCACATGTCTAGAATCAAACCAGGGCTTCAATCTCTTATGCTCCATAGCCCATGAAGCAAGAAGATGTCCCTTTTGGTTGAGTCTACGCTCCACATGCTTACACACTTCAATTATTTTTTTATTATGTAGATCAAGTTTTCCTTCATCCTTCACTATGGACATCAATGCTGTCAATACCGAAGGAGAGGGGTATGATCAACCCCAAATAATTGGGGGGAGGGGCTGGGAGTTTGGGATGGGACGAGTGTACCATGGCATTTCTAGTCCAAAAAAAAGAAAGAAAACAAATTTTATCTTTTCCAGTTTTTAATCAGCTTAAATCTGACCATTAATTTGAAATTATTGCAAGTCCTCTATCATGCAGGGCTTCTAAATCCGCCATGTGATATTACATGAAAGACTGTTGATAAAAGGTGTAACAATAAGATCATCTACATGTGAGATAGTTTGGTCATACTCTACCCCTTGGTTCTAAATACTTTATATTCAAACCTTGTATTTGCTATGCCCCTATGAATGAAATTTATCTTTATTCCAAAAAAAAATTAGATAAGATCAATATGCTCACTGAATGACCCTTTAAGTACTTGCAAGGCCTAGTTACTTTCTTGATTTTGTGTATGGAAGTGTTCCTCACTTTGAAGAAATGTGATAAGAGATTGGCCAACTTTGGACTTGGTGATCAGGATATCTCAAATGCAAGGCTTCGTGAATTCCCTCATCTGAAAGGTTTTGACTTTCCAATGTTAATGAATAGAAGTTATTGGAATATATATATATATATATATATATTTATTGATAAAAAGTTATTGAAATTTTATGAATCATAATAACGTAAATTCAAGATTGACAGATATTTTTTTCACAAGAAAATGTAAGTAATAATGAGGCAATAGGCATAAGACTTTGATAAACTATTATATTAATAAAAATATAAAATACAAATAAAAGATTACTTACGCAATCCCCTGAAACACTGGCAGAAATCGAGTTGACCTTCCGTTCTGTCCTCTACGGGGCCTTCTGAGGAGACCCATTTGAGAAATTTCTAGTTCCTATTAGACGAGCAGCTTGTAGGGTATTTCTCGGATGAACCCCACCTGAGAAATTTCTGGGAGTTACTCTTCTACTGAAACGAGAGGTGCTCCGATGAAGACCAGTTGAGAAATTAATGGGTTTACGCACCGGGAGAGTTTCTATGGTTCGGTGACAGCACAAACCAGATAGGCTCCTAAATATTGACCTGGGATCCGTTTGAGAACATTTGAGAACAATTGGGTTTTCATGCTCTGAAAGTGGATGAAACCCATTTGAGAACAATTGGGTTTTCATGCTCTGAAAGTGTTGAGAACATTTGGATTATTGGGATGAAACCCTAAAACCCCGTCGGATTAAACCAGAGTTTCTATTTAACAGTGTGAAAACAGCCGCCGATCGTCCCTTTATGCCCACCTTCTTCTAGAAGCTTATATTCCCAAATCCTTCCCCACAATACTAATTCCCCTCCTTCACTACAGTTGAAGATGAGATTCTATAAAGATTAGAGAAACCCCTTAATCGAACTTAAATTTTCCTTTCCTTTCCTCATTCACCTTTTTTATTCCTCCCTCTCCTCCTCTTCTTCTACATCTGATTTCAATGATGGAGTTGATTCCCTGTCTTCCCGATGAGATAGCTCGCGAGTGTTTAATTCGAGTTCCGCAGACGTATTTCTGGAAGGACCTCGAACCAACGACTGACACTTCGACGGCTGAAGAACACAGAAGGAAGAAGAAGAGAGGGAAGAAGTCGACCAACCGTCAGATCAATCGGAATCCACATGTCGATCATCAAGAAAATCGTTGGACGCTTGTTGAAGCGTCGGTCGTTAGAGGCGAACCGAATCCCCCACCGACCCAGTGGGGCCGGAGAAGTCCCTTGTCTTATCATGACCAGTTCTATGATTGATGCATCTAACTAACGGCTTTACCAACCCTCTCCCTTGGTTTATCTAGTTTTTATTGTCTATGATGCCGTAGTCAACTTCTTTTTTATTTTTCTTTCTCATCCCTCCTCCTCGAAACTAATAAGACAAGGATTGATTGAAAAAAAAAAAAATGATTGACTAGAATCAAAAGAAAAAAAAATAGCAAGTTGTATTAACTTCACTCCCTTTATAAGAAGAACAACGCATACTCACCCACCTTAGAGAGAGACAGAGAGAGAAAGATGGAGGCGCTTCTAAAACCAGCTTGTGCAAGTTTTTCTTTCCGAAAGTACTCGTCTAACGAAAGAGGCAAGAAGCCAAACTGTTTTATCATACTTATTCCCTTTGATATATTTCTTAATCTGTATGCAAACTTCTTTTAAAACTACTAAGTTCATTAATTAGATCTTTCTTCTTTCTGTTATTCATTCATTTACAGTTTACTTGAGAAGGGACGACTCACTATGCTTCACTATTAGAAGAAGTAAGTATTATTCTTCTTTTTCCAATTTCTTCATGTAAAGTTTCCCCACCTCTAGGACAGGTTTAACCAAGGTGCCTTAACCTAAGTTGTAGATGGGCATCTAGTTCTTATAGGTTGTAAAAGTTCGAGCTGAAATTTTGTGGCCGTATATGGATGAGCATCAAAAAATTTTCAACAAATTAGTTCCAAGATCACCTTGGTTCACATGGAATTTGCACGTATGCCCATACAAATGACATTCATAATGTTCATATTTGTTCTACCATATGGAAGAGTGATATGGCAATTCTTATTACGGTTAGATATTTAAGACATAGTTTAAATTGGCTATGTATCAGATTTCAGCCTCAAAGTTCAATTATTACCCTTCCATATAATTGCGTACCCTCTCGTATATGTCTATGACCCCTCTTGCAATCTCAAGCACCTCATGGCCCTAGATTTTTCTATGCTTTATTTTTCTCTGTCAATGTAATTTGTGTCGATAGGGTTGATACATATCAAGCTAAGAGGTTGAGATATAATATTCCTTCGATATACATGTGGTACACATGTGAAAAAATTATCTTGAAACAAGTCGAGATTTTACACTAGACATGCGAGAGACTTAATACCCAAGACTATAATTCCGGTTTACTACCATTGATGGCCCAATTATACTCAAAAGAAGAGTTTGACCCTAGCTCAAAAGGAACGCTAGCTATACTCACAAGAAGATTTTGCCTCGATAGGGTTGACAAATATCAAGTTAAGCAGTTGTGATACAAAATAACTTCAATATACGGTACACATATGAAAAAAAATGTCTTGAAATAAGTCGAGACACACAAAACATGTCAAGAGACTCGATACCTGAGACCATAATCCTGGTTCACTATCATTGCAGGGCCCAATCATACTCAAAAGAAGGGTTTGGTCCTAGATGAAAAGTAACGCTAGCTATATGCTTAGCATATGCCTTGTTTTTGGATAATTAAGTAGAAGGAAAAAAGACTCCTACCTAAAGGTAACTTGTCTCACCTAGGAGGTGGGACCACCGAAAGAAAGAGAGAAGCAAACACTTACTACTAGAGGGATAGTGATCACTCTAGAGTTCTTATTTATTTATTAGATGATTATGTTTTGAAAATTATGTCTACGAGGATTGTGACATCTATCTTTTTTTTTTTTTTTTTTTTTTTTGTGAATTTTTATTATCATTTTTGCTCTACTTTTGAGAAATAAAAAAAATATAGGTGGAAAAATATATGCTAGTGGTTTTAAATTTGAATGAAAATAATATAGAGAGGATGAGATCTATGATCCTATTTGATTTCAGGGTTTTCTCTTGTGATTTGATTGTTCTTGAGAATTATTGATAGAAAACGATATGAGTATGGGTTTGACCAGCTTAACCATTGGTTCAGTCCAGTTTTAAATGCTAAGCCCATAAGAATGAGAAAAGTTTAGTTGTCAAAAAAACTATGGCCATAGGAAATTGTATCATCACCTGCCTGTGAAACTCTTAAGGCTGTGTTTGGTAGTCAAGGCCAAAAAAAAAAATCTAGGAAAGAGAAGAAGAAAAAAATTGAAATATGATGAAAAGAAAAAGAAAAAAATTTATGCTTCTTTGACTACCAATAGAAGAACAGAAAAGTTTTTTCTACTTTCTTGTGTTTTCTTGTATTTCAGGTAGGGGTGTCAATCGGTCGGTCTGGCTCGGTTTTGGTCCGGGCTGAGTCGTTTTTGGTGTGGGAAAGCTGAAACCAAAACCGAACCAATAAGGAAATTCCGATTTCGGTTTGGTTTTGGTTTCGGTGCGGTTTGGTTTTGGTTTTTCTTCGGTTTCTTAAATCGATTTGTAACCGGGTTGGTTTTGGTTTTTGGTCCAGTTTGGATTCAATTTTCTATACAAATGTATATAAAACAATGCAAATTTTGATTTTTTTAATGAATTTTGGAGTGTTTCGGTTTCTTACCGGTTTGGTTTTAGTTTCGGTCTGGGTTTTGAGCCGGTTTTGGTTTGGTTTTGGGTTCATCCGGTTTTCGGTGCTGTTCGGTTTGGTTTTGGGGTTGCAATACTCCAAACCAAACCGAACCAATAAGGCTTCGCTTCGGTTCGGTCCGTGTTGTTATAGGTTTGGTCCGGTCGATTTTACCGGTTCGGTTTAGGAATTGACACCCCTAATTTTAGGCAGGGCTCTTTTTTTTTTAGTAGTATAAGAAAACTTCACCATTCCTAAAGTGAATTTTGAAATTAAAAAAAAAAAAAAAAAAAATCTCTTGATTTAGGACATACCAAATATAATGAGAATTTCTTAAACTTTTTTGTACTTTTTTCTTCTCTTGGCTACCAAACACACCCTAAGTCTGCAACTCCCACTAAAAAAATCTAAGCCAATAGCCATTAAGAGTGTGGTTCCTCTCTAGGAAACCACCCCACCCCATCTCACACTGTCCATTGGTGGGGGACCACAATGCAGAAGTGGATCTACCACCCAATGGCTTTGTTGCACGAGGAAGAAACTTTTTTTTGGGGGGGGGGGTGTTGAGGGGAGGGATGGTAGTGGAGGATAAATGATTAAGTTCGAGCTTTATAAAAAAAAACCTGATGCACAAGGCTCCTACTACTACAGATTTGGAAGGGGCAAATGTATGCAGTCTTACCTCATGTTTCGCAAGAGAATCTGTTTACAAGTTTTGAACCTATGATCAATATGTTGCAATAGATTAAATTTAAACTTGAAATAAATATAAATAAAATTTGAGTTTGAAATTTGACATATAACCATTTTGGATCATTTCCTAGATATATATGATTAAAAATGTCATATCACTCTTCTTTGAGGTTGAAGAGATGCACCCACCCACCGATTTTGCTCCAAACCTGAACAACAAAGAAACCACCAGGCCGAATTCTTACATTGTATAAAATGTGATTCAAAGGATTCAAACTCCGGATATTGTCACATTTGAAGCTCTTATAATGCAAAATCATGTCAGCACACTAACTTAAAACAAATGGTTTATTATGAATATATATATATATATATCTAGAGGATCGAGTAACTGTGGCCTATCGACATCGTACAATAGTGGGAGGAGAAGTGGGGATTTTCCTCTCTCTCTATATATATATATATTGATAAAATTATGATAATATATTTTGATATAGGGTATTTTTTTTTTATTTTTTTTTGGGTAGGACCTTTTTGGCTTTAGCATTCATAGTGAAGTATTTCATTTAACGATTTTCTATACGATAGTACATAGGTTTGTCAATGTGATTAAGGGCCTAACATCGATCTATCTTAACTAGTCTATGTTAATTAGTGTTAAAAAAATTTAAATTTAGCGCAAATTAAGTAGAGAAAGTAGTGGAATCAAAGTTTTAACAATAAACTATGAAAGGGAGAGATTTTCCGAGCTGCCAGCATGAGAAGGAATTTGCACGCTACCTTCACTCTAAAAAGAGTATCATGCATGTAGACCCCACATTTTTAAAGGAAGGCCCTAACTTTTTGTGAGAGGGCATGGGAAAAAAAATCTGCACATGGACATTCTGCACATTATGAAGGGATTATGATGTGTGACACTAGGGGTGTCAATGGGCCAGATTTTTTAAAACTCCATTCCAACCCTAAGGTCTCTTAACTCAACCCAAGCCCTGCCCAGTCCTAGCTTAGGCTGGGATATCTCAGTCCAGGCCCAACCCTGTTAGGTTTAGCCCAACCCAGCCCAATCTAGTACTATTGGTTACCGGTTACTTACTCTTGATGCAATGCAGAGGGCAAGGACCAAAGTTTTCGCATATATGTAGATTGCGGAAAATGAGACTTTTGCAGACCTATTCCTTTAAGTACCCATTTATAATTATTAACATATTTATATTATTATATACTTAATATACAGGGTTGGGTTGGCTCGGGTTGGATTGGATTGAGATCTCAACCCAGGCTCAGCCAACCCAGCCTCGAGCCTGAATTCTCAACCCTAGCCTACCCTATGGGTCCCTGTTCGAGCTCACACTTCTTCCACTTGTGATTGGTAGCCAGCATAGTTCTGCTTAATATTAAAAAAATCTGATATCTACCATACAACCCTTGGAGATGTGAATGCACATTCTCAGAATGAGAGTGCTTACCAAACACAGCCTTAAATTTTCTATATGTATCACTAAAGCGGTAAATATATTTCTCATTTTCCTTATCAGGCAATTTACATATTATCAAACTTCATTGTTTTCTTGTGTTTGCTTTTCATACTAGAAGGGTTTTTGTCTTTTGCCTAATATTTTGTAAGTTTGATGTGTTCTTTCATTTCAAATGTCTGTAGGTTATCTACATGATATTGGTAGGAAATGTAATGTCAAGCAAAGCTCTAAACTGTCAGCATTAGCTGACAATCAAGGAGGACACATCGAGAAGCTTCCCAATGAAAAATATGCGTTAGAGAATAATGAGCTTTCATTGAAACATGGCGATGATGGTGGTTATGCTAGCCTTTTGCATAAATTAGAAACATTCTATCACTTTTGCCGGCCGTATGCCATGATGGGAATTGTAAGTTTTGGTTTAATCACACTAAGGATGATTTTTCCTTAAATTTAACTAATAATTTTAACTGATTAAAACTTTTTTGTATATAATAAATGAGCTAGCTACCCATTTTGATTTATCAGGATATTGGGATATTATCAATTTCACTTCTGCCAATACAATCAATTGCTGATCTTTCACCAAGATTTTTCATGGGATTGCTACAGGTGAAGTATAACGGTAAAAGAAAGGATTAGTATAGTTTCCTACTTTAAGATGATTTGTAATATTAATCCTAGTAGAATCATCGTTATTGTTTCAGGCATTGGCACTGGGATCATTGACTCACATCTATGTTGTCGCAGTGAATCAACTGTTTGATGTCAAAATCGATGAGGTAATTTGTGTTGTAAAAATTTTGAAAATGGAGGTTGTCTAAAATTTGTTAAAAAGAACATCTATCCGTGAATTTAAGGACGAAGCCAAAAAAAAAGTTTGTTAAGTTTGTCTCGAATTCTTGATCCGTTTTGAAGATTGACTCGTTTCGACATATTTTGATAGTGACCTGAAAGGAAAATTTTCTGAGTCTATGATGGAAGCAGATGGATATGGTTCGACCACGACCCGATAGGTTGACTCGGGACTTGGAGTATATAATGTACTGTTGTCTTGTTGAGCTAATCATTGTATTTTGGGGGGGGTTTTGAACTAGGGTTTCAGGGCGAGTTTTCTCTCCACTACTTGGGTGTAATCTCTTTTCTACATAGTGAAACATCTACTTCTTTGCCCGAAGATATAGCACACCACACTGATGTGTGAACCTCATTAAATCTCTGTATCGTACGAATCTTTTATCTATTTATTTTCGTATTTCTTGATGTTTGATCTAACAAAGATAACCTTCAATATTTTTCATTTATAACCATGTTAACACTTATACATCAGGACGTTTTACGTGTACCTTGCAGGTTAATAAGCAATATCTTCCATTAGCTTCTGGAGAGTTTTCAAGTAGAGATGTCCAGGCCATCTGTTTGATGGTAGCCATGCTGGTATACTCATCATAATATATTTCCTCTAAACCAAATGAAAGAGTAGCTTTAAAAGAGGCTTTTAATTAATACTTTCTTACGTACTGATGAGTGCCTCTTGAGATGATTTGCTGCATATATTTTATTACTAAAAGTATATAATATTTATCCATTTTGTTTGTTGTTTTGCAGAGCATTGGCATTGTACATGTGTCTAAATCTCCGGCACTTCTATGGGGCCTAGTTGCCAACTATCTATTTGGAACAGCATATTCTGCCCAAGTATCTTTCACCTCTATCTGCAACCATTTTATTTTTCTTTCCAAAGAATTTGAGTTAGTAATGACAAAATGTGTGCTTTTTAATTAGTTTAATTAGTTAATATTGGAATTAATTCTGCTATCTAATTAGTTGTATTAGCTTCCACAATATTATTGATAAACAACATAGACCAGAATTACTCGTGCATGAATTTTTGTTAGAATTTGTTGGATTAGCTGGAACACTTAAAGATGGATTGTCTGGTTCTGTTCCTTCTAGTATTACTCATACATTTCATTTTGACAAAGCAAATTTTAAACCTAATTTATCTCCAAACACAGCATAACAAGTTTGATCAGAAATCATTCAACCATCTGCAGACGAATTGCTCCTCTTCAAACATGCTTGGTTGATAGAAAACAGTTCAAATGTCTACCATTAATCACATCTACAACCACCTTTGGATATGTACACTTGCAATCAATTGGAAAAAAAGAACTTTTACATAATAAAATAATGGAAGTTCTTTTCCAACGAATAGAAGAGTTCCAAATGGAATAGTAATGTAGAACTAGAATCACAAGTGATTCTAATCCCAGGCAGGATCTGAAATTCTGGTTGAATAGAAAAGATGTCCTCCAATAGGCTTGGTTCTAGCTCTCAAACATTCTCTCACAGAAAACAAATAAAAGAAAAATAAGAAAAGAAAGAATTCGATGGAGGGTTGAGAAGGGGGAAGAAGAACTAGTGAATGAGCATCTCACCCTCTGATTTAGGCATCTCACCCAATTGCATCACACAACACAACAACATAAGTCATCTTTTTTTTTTCTTCATTAATAAATTCATTCCTCGAATTTTGTAGAGCATGAGGGTGATTTCTCATCAAGCCGTAGAAAAATTCAGGCAGCTCTTTGAAAATAAGTATGTAATCTAAAATGTGAGGCGCTCAATCTTCAAGATACTTTAATGAGATGACGAATTCCACATGCTCAACCTCAAGGTCTTCAGATGTATCCATGAGGTCGTCTTCTAGCACGTCCTCTACTTGCTCTTCTTCTATCATAGGCTCTTCAAGTCCTTTGTCCCTATCGTTCATAGTTTCTTCAATGGTTTCATCAACCATTACTTCAATCTCGAACCCTTTAAGATCTTCCGCTTGGTTGTCCATAATCACCATGCCATGGTTGTTGTAGTACTAATCTCTTTGGGTTCGATCTCTATGTCCACCATTGTGACCACATCGCTTTTGATTTCATCCACATGAATACCACTGATAGGAACATCAATGACCAACTCTTTCTCGACAATAGCAATCTTGTGACATGTGGGTGACTTTTGAAAATCTGGTGGAGGGAAGTAAATTCTTTGTTTATGTTTAGATAGGTACATGCCTGCCAACTCGTACTGCATCTCTTCCCACGTTCTAGGCTTACATCCTTGAGCTTAAAGTTGCCTTTCACGGACCTCTCAATTGTATTTGTACAATCACTCATCTAAAATATGCATATTAGAGTCTCTGTCTCTATTAAGTTGTAGTTGTCAAAATATACGTCCAATTTATACACCCATTCAAGGAATTCCCCACGAAAATAACGTGACTAAGCATTAGATTGGGCAACAGTAGCATCCTTCAATTCTTTGAACTTAAGGTACATAGTATCCATTCCTGCATTCATTAGTTGGAGGGATTTCATCACATCCTCCAGTGAGTATTGTTTGGAGCTCTCTTTAGCCATAGCTTTGACACCATATAATGTAAAAGTAGATTACAAGTATACTACCCCCAATAGATTACACCCCAAATAAGACTCAAACTGACTTGACACAATCAAATATAGAGTAAAGAGAACATGAGGAAAAAATTTTGAAATAATCCCCACAAGTACAAAGCAAAACAACCCAAACAAGAGGAGAGAGAAAATGACCTGCGCAGGGGTATAGAGAGACCTGTGGCTAGGGCTGGGGAGCTCAGAATGAGCTGTCCTTCTGGTAGATGGTAGGTCCCAGTTAGGGTACAAAAATCCTCAAATATCAAAGACTTCTGGTGACTGATTTGTGAGATACATCAGTTCTTGATTCAGACCTAAGAGGGAGAAGAAACCCAAGACTCGCAGAACCAGTAGCTGGCAGCTTCAGATGGCCTTCCAAAGGGGATCAAGTGGTCCACTAGAAGGGTAGAACAGGCCCTAAAGAGGCCTTGTAGATCAGACCTCAGATGTGGGCAGTAGAGGAGATCGATTGGCTTCAAGGATAGGGACTCCTTGATGGTCGATCTTAGCAGTCCAAGTGTGAACAGGTCTGATTTCTCTAGAGTTGTTAATTGCAGCAAACAGTGAACAGAAATAGGAAATTGAATAAAATAAGAAGGAAGACAAGGGGAAAGTGGGGGAGAAGTGGCTATCTCGGCCCCGGCTTCTCACCCACAGCTATCCTGACTGTTCTAGGCTATTGATTGTAATTTTCTTTATTCAAATCTGAGAATTAAGAGTACATGAACTCTTCTATATATAGAGGGCAAAACTAACTATTAGCAATCATAATATAACTAGGAGTTGGACTCCAAATAGGACTAGACTTAGAAACCCAATTTAGAATTGGTAACTAACTAGTCATTAACTAATAACCTTTAATGGGCTGATTACAATCAAAGGGCCCAATGGGCCCATCTTAATGCAACTAAACCCACACTTAAGTAGGGGTCGATTGTGCCTTCTTGGACTGAGCTTTCCTCCTGTTATAGCCTAGTCCAAAGTGTGGATCTACATCAAATAGTTAGGAATGTAGTATCAATAAATCCTTTAAAATTTTTTTATTTTTAGGACTTGAGACTACTCAATATAACACAAGCTAAAATGTTCTAGATACTAGCATTGTCCTTTGTATCCCCTCTAACAAAAAAAAAAAAATCCACTAATGTCTTCAAAAGCTGATTGTCTTCCTTTTCATTTTTAATTATATTTTCTTGTTGGATTGCAATTATAAGAATTTACTTCTAGAAAAAATTAGTAAAGCTAGCAATTTAGCTAGATATGTATCTATTGAATAAAAAGTAATGAATTTTAGAAAGCCTAAAAATAGTTGCATCACAGAAACGAATACATCATAAAAACAAAAAGTTTTGTCTATCTACAATCCTATAATTTTTTCATACACAATATTAATTCATATTGATAATGTTCCAATGGAAAACTAAGTCAAATATGTGGATAAAGAAAGATAATAATTTATCTTTGAATTTAGCGTATTGATAACTTGATTTACTTTTTTTTTCCCCATTTTCTTCATTAGCTTCCCTTCCTTAGATGGAAAAGACATCCTTTACTTGCCATGTCAACCATGGTGCTCTGGTGTGCTCTTGGCGTTCAAATCCCCCATTTCATACATATCCAGGTATAAAAAAGTTGTACATGTTATATTATTATTTTTTGAATAAAATATGAAATTTAACCCATCATTTCTAATAGAGGATTACCTTGGTGCATGTAATTCCACCACATTGGATCTATTGTCCAATCAACATGATAGTGAGATAGTCTCATACTTGAACAGAACCAAGTTCGTTGCAATATTTATTTCATTTTAAAATTTTATTCTGAGTAATGAAATTTACTATTAATTTGCAGAAATATGTACTTGGGAGACCAAACCTTATTACAAAGTCCTTGATATTTCAAACAATAATGTTGTGTACGTTTTGCATTTCTGGAATGATATTAAAGGTAAAGTGCTCCATATATTATATACAAAGCATGAAATTTTAATTGCACCTTTGGGTTTTATTTTTTCTTTTTATTTGTTACAAGGAAACTTAACCCCGTTCCATAACCCCCAACCCAACTCTCCCATATGATGTGGGACTCAATTCTTGGTCCCCTTTTTTTTCTTGCATATTTCCCTTTAATCAAAGCCTTTATACCAAGCAATGGAATCCATCCCCTCCACTCCACAACTGAGATGACACTAAATACAAATTTTATAATTGTCAGCTTCAGACACCCAATTTTGCCTAGCTGATCTAACATCGGGCCGACATGGGTTGTGCATATTGATGATGATTGGAAGCCTTAGGAATGACCTAATTAAGGGCTTATTTTAGGCTTAAGTGGCTTAAAATAAATTATGAAATTAGATCAAAAATCATATTCATTAAATTATTATTTAATTATCATACAAATTCTTTGATGACCATATTTTATCTTATGTCCTATTAATACTAGTTGCAACTAACAGGACATCCCAGACACGGATGGAGATAGAGAAAATGGCATTGACACCCTCAGCATTCGATTTGGCAGAGAAAGAGTTAGTAAAAAATCTTACCTTTGTTCTATTTATAAATATGTGAAGCTACAAATTTCATGCTCAAATGATGATGATGAGCATAAGATTAATGTGTGATACTAACTCTATATCTCTCAAAAGTTAGTACACCTTAACTGATGTTTATTATATTTAAACATGGCTCCTAAGACCAGAACTAATAATATCTTAAATATAGGTATATTGATATGCATGTTTGACTATATTATTATTAGATATAAATTTCTATGCCAATATCCTTTATTATAGATATGTGAAATATGAGAAATATTCATTTATGTTAAATATTGGGATGCCATAAACAGAACTCTAGTCTAATATTACGGGATTATAGATTATATTTTGGAGAACTACATGTAATTTTAAATAAATACAAAAAGGAAATAGTTATTTCATTCTTGTGTACAAACTAATATGTACGTAAAAGAAACTAGAACTTAAACTTCAATATATTGGAAATAGAGCTACATATTTATGGTTTATTCACCACCATTGTTAATAAATGGTACATTGGTTTTGTGTTAGGGGAATTATAAGGGATATTTTTCATTAGGAAAATCTATAGATAGAAGTATATTTTTGTAAATAAAACATATTTTTTACTTCAATTTTATCTTTTATTTTGTTTTCCACAACTTGAAATGTGAACTTCAATTATCAACAAATTCTATCTTTAGGAACTATTAATTAGTGCATCATTAGCTATATATGAAAAAGATATAACTTATTTAGTTAACACAGACTTATTGACCAAAAATACTTTTTTTATTCTTCTTCCTCCCCTCCCCCCAATTTCCTTGTTTCTTTTATGATTATTGTTTTTGTTACTATGTATTAATAATAGGTTCACGTAATGAACCTAAGTAGATCAAGGTATTTTGTCTCACAAGTCATATTTGATGGAGCAGGCATTTGCTCTTGGTGTTAATGTTCTATATGCACAGTTTGGTCTTGCTATGGCACTAGGAGCTTCATCATCACTTTGGTTTGGCAAGCTTATATCAGTATGAAATTTTCCCCTACAATTTTTATCCATGCATTGGGTTTGTTCTTGTTTTAAGATGATTAAATTAGTATCATTGAAGGATATTTTTTTCATGCAATTTAGTATTTTCTTGTATACAGGTACTGGGTCACCTTGCACTTGCTTTAGTTGTTTGGTATCGTTCTCGACACATTGACCCCACAAATAATTCATCAGCACAGTCCTTTTATATGTTCTTTTGGAAGGTATGTCACATTAGTTTCATTAAACAAGTTATTCTAATATTCTAACACAAACTAAGATATTTTATGAGCAAAAAAAGGCACAAGATCTTATGAAGTTCTCTTTTCTTCAAAAATAAAAAAAAAATAAAAAAAGACAAAAGATCTTCTACATATTTGTGAGGGTTAAATTGATTACATTATGGTTCAAAAAAATATAAATTGCCCATGATCAACAAACAGGATTGCCTTTAGTCCTCAAAGAATAACCACTTTGTTTTTTTTTTCAATAGAATTTAATGCATTAATTTCGTTTTATTTTCTCTGTTATACATTGTCATAATAAAAAAAATAAATTACAATCTACATCATAGTTGATGAAATTTGGAGAATAATCTGAAGCAAAGTGTGGAGTACTGATTATGATTCCTTAAAATTTTCCATTTTCAAAGTGGACAGTTTATGAAACAAGGGAGTACATTTTACATAATAGTAACAAGAAGACAAGGGAACTCATTTCCATGTTCTTTGGTGCCATTTCAATGTATGTAAGAATTTTTTTTTTTACATTTATATTACCATTGAGATGCTCTTTTTGCAGCTAGTGTGTGTTGAGTACCTCCTTATCCAGTTTGTTCGTTGAGAAGAACGTCCAATGGACAGAAGAGCCAGATAAGCAGAGGAGTTCACAAATGTGCTCAATAAGACCAATAAACTATTTTCTTATAATGTTTGTTTTACTTTTGGTAAATGTTAATGTACTATGGATATTTATGGTAATGATAATAGTTATAATCATAATAGAATAATTTAGTCGACTTTCTCCCAAAATACTACAAATATTTTTGGACCAAGATTTCTAAAGGGCACGGTGAATTCGATCACATACAAGGAGAGAGGTGGGGAGTGATGGGTCATATTTGGACTGCCCCATCATTCAATCATTTGTGAAGAAAAAATTTGCCCTATATGTTTTTTCACCCTGAAACACGATGTCCCAGATAGCCCTCAAAACTTTATTAATGATGAAAAATAATAGGGTTAATTATACTGCCATCCCTATAGTTTGCCATATTGTTATAACCATCCACTGTAGTTCTGACAACTACTTTGTACCCCTTGTAGTTGACGGTTTACCAACTCCGTTAGTAAAAAATTGCTATATCATGACGTCGCTTGTTAAATAATTTTTTAAAGACCAAAATACAGTTATAGGAAAAATTGCTATATCGTGACGTGGCTTGCTAAAACCTTACTGTAAAGCATAATCTTGTCATCTTGGATATCTTACATCCATATGCAAAACCATTTAATTGGAATTTCTTTACCTAAGGAATAAAACTCCAACATTCTTGTCCAGCGCTTGATCATGACTCTCCTTGAAAATGGCTTTGTCTTCTCTCTCTCTCTCTCTCTCTCTCTCTCTCTCTCTCTCTCTCTCTCTCTCTCTTCACTTCGTTGATTCTTCTCTTCCATTGCCTTCTTCGGTTCTTTCGTTCCAAACAAAGCCATACTCAGTCCCTAAATATACAAATGAGCACCTTTGATGCACTATATTCCCGAATCCTGCTGTTGATCAACAAAAACGAAAAAGTGTAAGTGAGCAGGAGAAGAGGAATGGAGATTCACTCACTTGCCGGCCACTGCTGAACTTGACTAGGAATAGAGACAGAAAAGAAAAGAGCAAGGGGCAAGGAAGAACATCCGATGCAAGTCGCCGGGTGTTGGTCGGTTCTCTGTTGGACGTTACGAATGTGTTATTAGAGTATTTTAATGTAAAGGGTAAAACTGTGTTTTTTTTTTTTTTGTTTTGTAACTTAACACCGTCAACTGCAGGGGTACAGAGTAATTGTCAGAACTGCAAAGGATAATTATAATAATCTGACAAACTACAGGGGATGGCAATATAATTAACCCAAAATAATACCAATAAGAAATGTCTATTAGACTTGGGGTCAACGCATACATTAGATAGGACTTTTGAAATCAAAAGCTATTAAAAAGAGTGGCAGTGAAATAGGGGATACCATGCGATTCAAGGCTAGGGTCCTAATAGCATTGCTCTTACAAGAATATCCAACCTTTTTACCATCCCCCCCTCCCCCCACAAAAAAACCAACCCATTCTAGGGCCGGGGAAACTAGAGCTGCCCTTGAGCACCATACATGGAAGAAAAAAAAAATCTCTAGCCTCCCCAAATACAGCCAAGAGTTGTCTAATCCTGCTTGGAAATGCATTGTGGAAGTCCTTCCAACTAGAGACCAACTCTGGAAGAGAATTATCAAATTCCCTCCTGTTTGCTGCTTTTGTTGGGCAGGGCTATAGAGTATGTATCACCTATTCTTTGAGTGCACACTTATCAGATTTGGGAGACGTTCTTAAATTGTGCAAGCCATTTGGAAGCCCTGGAAGGAGTGTGGGTGGAGAGAACTTTCGGCCCCGGGGGGGGGGGTATAAAGGTTTTTTGTAGCACCATAGCTCACATTTGGATAGAAAGGAATTACCGTATTTTTCGCAATAGAAAGCACACTCGGCCAACCATCAGTGAAAGCCTGCATAGCCTTTATCATATAATATCATTGGTTTGAAAAATATGTCCAAGGAGTTTGAGACCTCATTAGCAAGAGATTATTAGCCAATAACACTTGTGGACAACTTTTTTTGGGTAAAGCACTTGTGGACAGCTTAAAATTTCCAAGGGGGTAGGCGAGTTTACAAGGAACTTTCGCCTCAGGAAGCATGTGGTTCTGAGTTTAACTAATCTTACCTCCTTGGGGTCAGTCACACGGGGGTGTTTACTGTTTAGTGCTCTTCATTACTTTCAGTGAAAGTTGAATGATTTTCATTCAACCCTAGTATGATCCAGTCCATGCGGTTGTGGGGTCAATATATACCTACGGAACTAGTCAAGCTGAATGTCTGGATACCTATCGTTAATTAAAAAAAAAAAAAAAAACTTGTGGACAACCCTTTTTTTTTGGTAAAAATGTAAACTTAAGAAGCATAAGAAATGCATTTTATGAAAAACTTTATATTTCATTCCCTCCAAATCTTCTAGCAAATAAAAGATGATTTTGTTAGATTTCAGTTGAATTCCTTAAAGATTGAAGAATTATTCAATTGGATTCCTTAAAAACTATGTTTTTTAGTATTTTTTTCCTCACATAAAATAATCTGTTTGAATATATATATATATCTTTTTTCTTGAAAGAACTTTAAAATGATACTTATTAGAAAATTCTTTGAGTCACAATGAAAGTTTTTATGGAATTATTTCAAAAGCCAAAACTGTGGTCACACACATAGTTTTTCAGGTTAGTGAAGTGACTTTTTGAACTATGATTTAAATACTTTTTGAAAAAAATACTTGAAAATGAGAGAACACCCAATGTTTTTTTCTGAGAAAACATTTGTCATCAAAATTGTAGGGTAATGAGTCAAGAGCGACCCAGTGCACGAGGCTCTAGCTACTACAGGGTCTGGGAGGGCAAAGTATACACAGCCTTATCCACTGCTTCGCAGAAGAGGTTGTTTCTAAGCTTTTGAACCTGTGACTCGGTAAACTTTGGAATCAAATCATTCCAACCTATATGCCAAGATATTATCATTTTTTCTGAGGTCGAGCGGAAATGAAATTTCTACACATCTTTGACTTGTGTAATTTATTTTCTCGATCCGTTAGTTTTAGCAGCTTATCTTGAGGCTTGCATCATTCTTGGTCCCTTTAGGATCGCTTCTGTCTAATGTGGCATTCCTGGACACATTAAATTGCTCACAATAAATGCACATGGGACACCCTGTATTATTTACCGCTACCAAGGGTGTGACTATAAGCATCGTTTATCTTCGCCTTATGCAATGTAAGATCATTCTATCTCACGGAAATGGAGCCATTTCCTCACCCTACAACTCCTGGCCCCATGCCCCAGTAACTCTCCTTGGCACCCTTACTCTGCTCCACTCCTCCCCAGCTCTTTCTTCCACCACCGCTACCTCTACTCCACAGCCAACACCCATGTAGCAGTAACTCCGAATATGTGTTGTGGGTGTCATGCAACCAATATTTCCACTTGGGTTACCTCGCTTACCTCTCTCCATTTCTGTTTCAGAAGATTACAACCGTCGGTGATAGGCAAGGTGAGTAGACCGTGGATGGAGTTATGTAGCCCCACTGCTTCCACTAAAAAGAGAACACTGACCACATTATGTCGAATTCTCTCCCTCTCATATAGAGGAGAAATGACCCAAAGGGAATTGGTCCATTGGTGATTCGTAGTGGGTAAAGTGCCTAAGAAAGCGTCTTACCTGGATTTGAATCCCCCTGGCACCACCCCTTCCTTTCTTTTATTGGGAGTTCCTGTAAAATTGACAAATGCCAGATAGCTAACTCACCTATATGTGAAGTCTCTCAATGATCACAATAGCAGGTTTGCAAGTATGCAGGTGTTAGGGAATCATATAATTTACTGTAGAAATTTGCCTTCAATGTTTTATCGATGAATGTGACAGTAGTATTACAAGAGTCATTTTTTACAGATGTGTAGATTTCAACAAAGTAGATACAACAGATACAAGGCTATACATGGCTAATAAATAAGTTTTATACAAGGATCCAATAAATTCGGTTGCTCAGAAAAATGATTCTACAAATCTATAAACTTGCTATGGGAAAGAATAACTAAGGTTCACTTACTGGTCAACAAAGAAGCATTGCCACTATTATTACTGTTTTGATAGTCAAGACTGGATGGGCATTGATCTTGGGAAGATGTGAAGGTAGAATCATAGTTGTCACGGCGCCAAGGCGAACTAAGGCGGTGGAGGGTTATCTAAGCGCTTAGGCGAGAAGGCACAAGCCTAGAGGCAAACAAGGTGACCAATTGTTATTTTTTATTTTTCCTATTTTTTAACATTATTTAGTAAACTATATATACCTTGTATCATAAAAAATCAAGATTAAGTAACATCAAGTCATTAAAAATCAACATTTAGCCATATTAAATCATAAAAAAATTAACATTAAGTCATATTAAGTTATAAAAAATCAAAATTTCGAGAAATGCTCGGGTTCTATAATAAGTTTGACTAGTCAAATGATACTATTTTTTCATTAAATTTTTTATATCAGTTATAATATAAAATCAGTTTTCCAACAAGTCTTAGATTACTTAAATTTGAATTGTAATGACAAAGTTATGCTCCGGTCAAACTCATTTTTAGGTGCGCAAATGCTATTAAAATCGCCTGAATGAAAATAATTTTATGGATATCAAAATAAAAAATTATTTTACCAGACTTTTGGTTTTTAGCAATGTTTTAATATGATAGAATTTATAAAATTTTCATAATTGAGAAAAACTCCAGCATTTAAAAGTTGAAAATCGCCCTTATAACCAAAATCCATTTTTTCTTCTTGGACTTTATCCTTTTGGAATTTGATTTTTAAACTATTTTTATTGGATTCAAATAGGGGGTATTTGCTTATTTATGAATAATATCTTAAGTAAATGAAATAACAAATATAGAAAGCATTTACTTACCAAACAAAGCAAGGGCAAGGCAGTTATTTTCCATGTATTCATATACTAGTAGTGATTGATTTCCTTCAATGCAGCACCCATAGAGCCTTACAAGATTCGGGTGTTGCAAACCAGAAATCATGCCAATCACATTCACAAATTCACGATTGCCTTGCCTCGACTTAGACGAAAGTTGCTTTACAGAAATTATGGTACCATCCGATAACAAACCCTGCTGCGGATAGAGATTTTTAAATAAATTATCTGGTCGAAGAACCACAGTGGTAAAATCAAGATAGCTGCTACTTGGTATGATACCTTGTAAACAGACCCAAAACCTCCCTCTCCAATCTTGTTTGTAGGATCAAAATTGTTAGTTGAAGTTTTAATTTGTCTTAGGGTAAAAGAACCTGTTAGCAGATCAGCTCCTTTAAGATCTGTCAGAAGAGCAAAGTAGGAAAAAAGAGCATCTCAGTAATTAGAATCATGTGTAACTAACTGCATGAAAAATGGCGCAGAATTGCAAATCATAGAACAATAAATAAAAAAAGTCATATGTACAACTATCAATTATAAGAAATGTTGCCAAACCAATGGAAAAATAAATAAATTAGATCTCTGTGGAAGCTTTACACTGTATCTATTAACGCATTCTGTACTAAGAATAATTCCTTTGACTTTCTTCCAAAAGTAGCATAGTCTCTTTTTATTTCATAATCAATATACTAATAATTTCTGAGAATGATACTGAGACTTTATACTTTTACTGCTACCAAAATTGATTAATTATTTGGAATTAAGGGTACATACTGTTGCAGTTCAATCCTGCTCCTAACACTTGGAAGTATGAAACTAAAAGCAATAGCCACAGCATATCGGTCGATATCTAAACTCAATACTTCATATAAAGTTAGGGGTGTCAACCGGTCGGGCCGATCCGGTTTCGATCGGGCTTAATCTGGCTTGAAGACTTTCAAAGGCTACACTGTGTCCGCCCATTTAACTAATCGGGCTTAATTATTGAGGGCATGGTACACTTTATATTTAGTCGGTCGGTCTTGGGCTACCTTAATCTGGCTTTAGTCGGACCTTAACCGAGCCACGAACATGTTTAATGTTAAACGGGCGTAACCGATTTTTAAACAGGTCTTCTTTAATATTATTGAGCAACGACGCCGTGACAGACGATGGAGTTTGGTTTCCTATTTTTCATTGTCTAAATCTGGTTGTGTCTATTCTTTTATTTGTTTTAAACTGGTTGGACATTTCATAATCCATGCTATGTACAATAACATGGTTAATTTTGCAAAATAAAATTTTAAGAAAAGAGATGATTGGATGAAAATGCAATGAGAATGCTCTCATGTGGGATTGCCCATAAGTCCATAACTACAAATGGATCTCAATAAATGTATTGATTGATCCAAGGAACCTACTCTCTTCTAAGTCACATATTTAAAAACATCACAAAAAATCCAAAGCATTGATCCAACATGCTCTTAAAGTTCTTTCTTAATGATTATTTAATTAAGAACGGTTTGGGTATTTATAAGTGAATTTAGTGAAGCATTTTAGGCAAGAAATCAGGCTCTAACGGACGTATTCTGGGACCACTGGTCTACCGCCATCGGTAGCCGGTTGATCGCCAAGAGCCGTTGAGGCAAAATATAACCGTTGGGGCACTTCCAGGCAGTCACCGGTTTATCGGGACTTTCTACCGATCAATCGGCTATGGTCTCAGACAGTTCTAATCGACTGACTATGGTCTCAGACAGTTCCGATCGACCAGGGCTTCTAGCCGGTCGACCGCCAACATGACATACTCTGTTTTGACAGAATGCTGTCATACTGATCAATCATCAATGTTTTGACCATAACTTTTCGGTCCGACCTCAGATTGATCTGAGATCAGTTGCGTTGGAATCAAAACTCAATTTCCTACAACTTCTATAAAGGTTTCATCTCCCGATACTAACTTTAAGATTCCCTAAAATACTCTTGAGTCAGGTTAATGTGATTAAGTGGTTTTCATAGAATTTCACTAGAACACATTTTTCCTAATATGTTCCTCACCACTTAGAGACTTTCCATACTTGGTCAAGGTATGCTCTATGGTCATTCTAGTATGATGCAATGCACATGCATGTAGTGAGTGCATATATATATATATATATATATGTGTGGAAGTTACAAATTATATTAAAAATGATCAATCTATCCTAGTGGTCTTCTTCTTCACTTGAACCTTTCACTCTTTGGCACTTTATCTTCTTTTCTTCTTGTTTGCAATTCCATGTCTTTAAGCTTCATGTCTTGATTCGACCTTCTAAGTGTTTCTTCAAGTTAATCACATTTTATCAAACCAAGTTAAAGATGTATGTTTGTTTGTTAACACCAAAACATAGCAAGGAGTGTGGACATGTTTCCCAACACAAGCATCTCATAATTAAAATATTTAGAATCATAAAAAGTCCTAAATCCTTATCCAAGCATCCCACAATTAAAATATTTAAAAATATCACAAAAAATCTTAAATTCGTATCCAAACATCCCCAAAGTTAAATATTTAGGGCCCGTTTGATAACGTTTCAAGAAACGTGTTTCTGCCGTTTCTGTTTCCAGAAATAGCAGAAACGGAGCAAAAAGCGTTTGATAACAGAAACGACAGAAACGTTATCAAACGGGCCCTTAGTTACATGACTCAAAATTATCCTGATTTCGTCCAATCTGGAGTGCTTCAACATCAATCCCACCTAATAGAAAATAGATGAAGCATAAACATTAGTAAATGTAAAGATAAAAGATAGCGAATATGTCATAATCAAAGAATAAGAATGATATTACTCATGGAATTTCACCTAACAGACTAAACATTAGCTGCAGTAGAGGCATTAGAAGATCTTTGTGTAGGTTCTACTGTAATATTAGTATCACCACTCACATCCAAAGACAACACATTCCCCAAAGCATTAGCCAAATCACTGGCATCATCAACCGGTTCAGCTTTAAAAGTGTACAAAATGAAGAAGATGACATGTAAGATATTAAGATTATGAAAAAAAAAATGTGATGAAGCAACATTTGTTTAACGGATGAAAAATTTATATTTACATAGTTTGAAATTACCTCTAAAGTCTACTCCGAACATCCAATCTCGAAGGCAAATCAACGCTTCAGCATTTGTAGGCAATAGCTTACTTCTGTATTTGTCAATAACTCTACCTCTAGCACTAAAAGCTAATTCAGAAGCAACAGTTGATACCGGAATAGCCAACACATCCCGTGCCATCCGAGAAAGATCACGATACTTTACTCCTTGTGACTTCCAAAAGGCCAATACATCATAATGCTTGATCGGATCTTTAATCCTTGGCTCTTCTAGATATAAATCTAATTCGGATTTATCTTGTATTACAGTAGTAGTAGAACTCTCATACATGGATAGCTCCTACAAAACAAAATGAATAATGTAATATATTGAATTAAAATATATGTTTTAAATAACCAAAAAAATAAAAAAAAAAAAAAAACATAATGATTTATACCTCCCAATCTAAAACATCTCCAACTGTATTGTCCTCAATAGCATGTGATTGAAATCCCCTCTCTTCCTCAGTTATCTCCATGCACCGGTACTCTTCAAAGAGTCGTGCTAAGGTCGATTTCACAAGGTTAAATTTTTCCATTGCTGTTGAATCCAAACTGTATATCTTATCAAAAGTATACCTAACAAAGATTAGCTTGTAACGAGAATCAAATACAATAGCAATAGCTAAAATGATGCTATATGAGTCCCAATACTTATCAAACTTCTTTTTCATTTCTTGTGCCATCTTTTTCACATAGTCTTCTCCCTGATTTATCGTTTTCAACAAAGACAAATGTATTTTCCATACATTATGAAAATACAAATTTGCTGTTGGGTACTTTGACCCCGACAATAATTCAGTAATGTCATTAAAAGGCTTCAAAAAGGAACATAAGTGTTCAATCTTTTTCCAATCCTCATTGCTTGGACACACTTTAAAGTTTTTATCCACCAACTCTAGTTGTTGAAATGCAGTCTGATAGACGATGGCAGAATCAAGCATGTGATAAGTCGAGTTCCACCTTGTGGAAACATCTCCATGCAACCCTTTCTGACTTGGTATATCTAATTGTTTGCAGCATTCAAGAAACTTTACTTTCCTTGCTTGAGATGCCTTCACATATGCTACACTCGATCGAACAAAATGTACAAATTCATCAATGCACTTCAAACCATCTTGTACAATTAGGTTCAATATATGAGCACAACATCTGTTGTGAAAAAACTCACCACTACACAGCAATGCCTTCTTCAATACCAAACTTTTTTTCAAGTGCTCAATAAAACAAAGGTTAGCACCGGCATTATCTAATGTAATAGAGAACAATTTCTTCTCAATGCCCCAATCCAACAACATATTTAAAGCAATTTCACATATATTAGCTCCTGTGTGTGGGGGTGGCATGATGCAAAATTTCAATAATTTTTTATGTAGTACCCATTCTGTGTCAATATAATGACAAGTGAGAGAAATATAGGAGTCAGTGGTTACAGAAGTCCACAAATCAGTAGTCAATGACATTCTACCATTGAAGGAACTCAAAAAATCCTTAATCCTCTTGCTTTCTCTAGTATGCAACCTCAAGATATCAGCCATTTGGGTATTCCTAGCAATAGGACTAAATTGTGGGTAAATATAAGAAATCAAAGCCCTAAACTCTTCATACTCGACAAATACCAAGGGCAACTCATGTCTGACAATAAGTGTGGTAATCATATCTTAAACTACATCTGCATCAATCTTCTTAGTTTCAGTGCCATATTCCCATCACCTCCACCCAATAACATTTGAGCAACATCCTTATTATTACGTTTGAGGCAAGACTTAAGATGTCTCCTCAAACTGCCAGTGTCATTGATAGATGAGTCAGCCAGATATATATTCCCACAAGCCTTGCATTTTGCTCTCTGTCTTCCATTGGGATTTTTGTCTTTAGGGATATTAATAAACTCTTTCCAAACTATGGAAGTTTTTCTCTTATTTCTTGGTAAAGTACTAACTGTAGCAGATGAAACAACTGGTCTAGTATTATGATCAGATGCAGTTCTTGAACTAGACGGCTAAAACCATTCCCTCTGTTTACTTCATTAACAGACATCTGAACTTCTTGATCTGTTTGATTTGACATTATGCAATTCAACTGAATAAAACAACAATAGATTGCAAAATAATAAATATAAATTGAATCTCCCTCAAAATAAAACAATATTGTTCAAATTCACGTTAATAATACTTAACATTTATTCAATAAAAAATAAATCAATAATAAAGATTTGTAAGAGTTTAACATTTGCTTGATGATCTGTAACAAATATAATAAGCAAGCATTCCACATTGAAAGAAAATTGGAATCCATGGTCAAACAAGAATATTTGTTACTTAAAAGGAAAATGTAAATAATTAAATAAAAGAACAAACATTTTGGAACTCGAATGCAGCCGCAAGGAGCAGAGAGGTTAGTAGGTTTTAATTTCTTTCCCTTCTTCTCCTTTTCCTTTTTCACTTGGAGTATGGTGTTTAACTGGAGAAGGGACCTTTCGACAAAAGGACAGCAGACTTCCTATGGATGATGATCTTTGGAGCACTTTCCCTACTGGTAAATCCAAACACATTGCGTAATCATCTGAGTTTCATTACTGTAGGTTATGACTGTTTCTTTCACTCATAGGGCAATGACCAGAGTAACCAAGACTAGCCAATGTTGCAGGTGCTTGCTGCTGTTCCACTTATGTGGTCTCCCTTCAAGGGAATTTCTTTGGTCTTTATGCTTGTATATGTTTGGAGCAGGGAGTTCCCAAACGCGCAAATTAGCATGGTATTGTGGCATTGAAGGTATGTTGTCCCCTACCATATTCACTTAAAATCAGCAATTTAAACAATCTGA